>NC_061791.1:0-132500 GCF_022458985.1 Mugil cephalus | reverse complement strand
TGTGTAATAGACCAGTTAAATGTTCAGGTTGATGCTCGGACTGATCAAAGTTGTTATTAAACCGAAAGCAGAGAGAAATGACAGATTTCTAAACGGGACCAGGCTGAACAGACGGAAACACAGCGGCTGTCAGAGCTGAAATAAAACTCAAATGTAACAGCGGAACCTGCTCTGATCAAAGTGTTACTGGAGAATAAAAAGCTGCCGCCAGCGACGATATTTAACGTTGTTTAAAGTCATTTAAAGACCGAACTCACCGAGTAGACCTCCGCTAGCCGACCGATGCTAACCGTTAGCAAAACACTCAAACTACCCGCGCTAAGTTCTTCTTCGCTGGTTTGTGTCTCTGTGAACGCAAGTGCTGCCGCCATAAAGGCTGCCCCCTACCGCTCATACGCTGCGCCGCACTTTGTAAGAAAAACAATATTCTGATTTATGTCTGACTCCATATTTATTCTATATTCTATTCTATAAGTGTAGTTGTACTAACCTTTTAATTAATTAAACTATTATTCTATTTCAAGCTCAAGATATTTTATTAATTATTTAAAAGTAAGTCGTATTGTTAAAGCAGCAGTACGTCACATCACCATCACAGTACAAAAATAAAGACAACAATCGGACCATACAACATACACATAAGAATAAATAAGCAGAACTAAATGCACATATAAATACAACATTAGGGATAAAAGCTGCTGTTAAAGAGCCTTGTGGCTGTAGGTGAAGAAGAAAAATACAGGAAATAATTGGTCTGTGTACAACTTCATAACCCAGTTACACCTCCTCTCTAAGCCTCTTAAAGTTCTCCTCCCTGCTCTCAGCACATCTCACTGCAGAACCTTCTTCAGGAACCTTTCATCTCTGCCTCCATCCAGGAACAACACCAGGGTTCTAGTTTAATGTATTAGCATTAGCTCTTTGCTCTAAGAATCCTGTTTCTTTCATGTAGAGGACGTTTTTTTTCTGCTTGGCTTCTAAGAATCTGGTTTTGTGAGGAGACCTGAGGAGACCTGAGGGGTCCTGAGGAGACCTGAGGGGTCCTGGTTCAGAGTCGGGCCATGTTTTTATTCATCATGTTGATCTTGTACATGTCCACGCTGTCCTCACAGTGGACACCGCTGGGCCTCACAATCACCCACCTCCACCAGAGTTTTCTCTAAGACGACGCTCCACCCTTTTCCTGGACCAGGGATCCACCTTCAAGATGTCCTCGTGTCCCATCGGGAAGATGAAGTACTTGGTCCATGTCCCCGTGTGGACGTAGGGGACCGGCGATGCGGTTTCAGGGTCGACGGACTCGCTTTGTGTTCCCGGCGTTGAAGCTGTCGTGGCTTTTGTCGACTTTGACTCCGTCCACGGTCTCTGTGCAGCTCTTCAGGACGTCCTCCACTTTATCTCAGTTTATGGTTTTTGGAAAACACTTCGCGATGGCCTGACGACTCCAGCACCGTCTGGATCTTCTCCATGTCTCCACACTGAGGCTGGACAAGGACGAAGGACGAGGACATCATCATCATCATCATCATCATCATCATCATCATCATCATCGGCGGCCGCTGGTGGACAGACGCCATCACTCATCACAGAACCTAAACAGGGACACAGAGTCCATGTTGGATTTAGTTGGTTCATGTGGTGAAGACAGAATCAGTGTTTAACCAACAAATAACTCCAGAGCTTTTCCATTTGTTTTAGAGTAAAGAAGAACAAGTGAATAATTAGGAGAATGTTTCCAGTGAACAGAATATCACGTAGTTCACTGTTATACTACACACAGAAGTACACAACCTCACCCACTACCACTCTACAACCCTCAGTATCACACATGCTGGTTTTACACATTTCCCATTGTCACTGTTGCACATTTCTCTCAGTCATTGTTTCACACAACCCTGCCCTCATCACACACAGTTACAGTACAGTTACACTACAGTTACACTACAGTTACACTACAGTTACACTACAGTTACACTACAGTTACAGTACAGTTACACTATAGTTACACTACAGTTACACGTGTCCCATTAACGTGTGTGATGACAACAGATCAAAGGAGCTTTGTGAGGAGCTCAGAAAAAGAGTTGTTGTTGCTCATCAGGCTGGAAAAGGTTCCACAATAATCTGTAAAGAGTCTGGAAGCCACAAATAACCTGGACCAGGACGTCCTGTCGTCACTGATGCACCAGTGGATGTGAATTCTACCAGTGAATCTAAAATCTCACTGTGAGGAGCATTAAACACATTAAAGATGGAACATTTCACTGGAAATGTGCTGCTACTATAAAAACTCTCTCTAGTTTGATTTCTACAGAGTGAAGAATGTAGAAAAACCAACTCAACAGACTGAACCTGCAGCTCAGACCCAAACCTTCAGGGTGAGCTCTTATATTTAGGTTATTTCTTCTTTAACTGTTTAAAAAAAATATTTCAGACAAAGAGAAACATTAAAACACCAGAAGAACCAGAGTTTTACACCAAACTTCAGCCAAAAACCTGCTGATTTAACAGCTCTGTCACAGTAACACACCAGATGGATCGACATGATGACAACTCGACTTCAGCTTCAGTCGACAAACGAGAAACATTCAAGTATCTGTTGGTTTATAAATAAATAAAAACTGTGATATATAAAGACTGAAAATAGTATTTAGTGACCTGTCAGTGTAACAGTTAATGTTTTATGAAATGCACCTTCATGTGTTCTCTAGATACGCCAGCAGGCGGCGCTGTGTTTTATTGTTTTAGACCTTTGGGTTTGGTGAGTGAATAATTAGCAGGTTGATGTTTGTAGCCTTCATTAAACGAGGAGCTCCTGCTAAGCTAACTCAAGCCCCACATCAGTCTGAGCTCTGGAGGACACGTTTTAAAAACTTAAAAACACTCAATGTCTAAAACTGAACCGACTGGTTTGACTTCATCTGTGTTTCTGGTCTGAACGGATCCTGGTTCCTGATCCTGGTCTAGACTGGAGACCAAAGGCTCCTTCTGCCTCCCAAGCTTTTTACACCAAACTCCAGTCAAATATCTGCTGTTTTTACAACTCGGTTTGACAGCATCACTCCAGATGGACGGTCCCCGTCCTCTGGAGACGTTGGTGATAACTGGACTGTCTCCATCTGAGTCCTGTCCACATTTGACTGCTGAGCTTTGTCTTCACAGGACGGAGAGACAAAGAGGACAAGAGCTGATAAGAATAACGTCTGAATGAACATGAGTCAAACAGATCCTGATTCGGGCCAGTGGAGACGAACTGGCTCCAGTTTAACTTCCTGTGAGGACTTTATATGGTCAATGAAGAGTTCAGCAGAAACTCTTCTTCCTCCTCACGCTCCGTAGAAAACGTCTTCGTAGACATTTCAACGTCCAAGAATCAAGTTTCCTTTACTGTGAATTCCTCTAAATGTTCAGTGTTCAGAAAAATCTCACACACATAAGAATAAAACGACTAAACATCTAAACGAACACAAACACAACATAGAAACAGAAATAACAGAGAAAAATACAGGAAATGGATAAAATCAGCTTCAATTTAATTTATGTTCCTGTTCCTGTCTGAGGAAAACCATCGTGATATCGTCGCATGTCGACATTAAAAGGATCAAAAGGATGATTCTGGTCCTGATCCTGATCCTGGTCCAGATCCTGGTCCTGGTCCTGGTCCTGATTCTGATTCTGATCCTGGTCCTGATCCTAGTCCTAGTCCTAGTCCTAGTCCTAGCCCTAGTCCTGATCCTGGTCCTGATCCTGATTCTGATCCTGATCCTGATCCTGATTCTGGTCCTGGTCCTGGTCCTAGTCCTGATCCTGATTCTGATCCTAGTCCTAGTCCAGATCCTGGTCCTGGTCCTGGTCCTGATTCTGATTCTGATTCTGATTCTGATCCTGGTCCTGATCCTAGTCCTAGTCCTAGTCCTAGTCCTAGCCCTAGTCCTGATCCTGGTCCTGATCCTGGTCCTGGTCCTGGTCCTGGTCCTGATTCTGATTCTGATTCTGATCCTGGTCCTGGTCCTGATCCTAGTCCTAGTCCTAGTCCTAGTCCTGATCCTGTTCCTGATCCTGATCCTGGTCCAGATCCTGGTCCTGGTCCTGGTCCTGATTCTGATTCTGATTCTGATTCTGATTCTGATTCTGATTCTGATCCTGGTCCTGATCCTAGTCCTAGTCCTAGTCCTAGTCCTAGCCCTAGTCCTGATCCTGGTCCTGATCCTGATTCTGATCCTGATCCTGATCCTGATCCTGATTCTGGTCCAGGTCCTGGTCCTAGTCCTGATCCTGGTCCTGATCCTAGTCCTAGTCCTAGTCCTGATCCTGGTCCTGGTCAGGACTGGTCCACACGTCACCAGCTTTTCTAACCTTTTCCATTGCTCAGAACCTCATCGTTCCAGATCCTGCTATAAACTGTTGGTCCACAACGACATTACTTTTCATCATTTAAAAATGTACCGACACGAGAGTGAGCAGTTTATTACTGGTGAAACCACTCGTCTCTAGTCACAACCTAAACATCCTGCTCTGTACCTGGCGCTGCATCGTGATTTTGTTTTCTGACCAATCAGTGAGCAGCATCTACGTCACATGTTCAGCCCAGTTCAGCAGCTCCACATTTTACCGGTTATTAACTGGTCCAGACCTAGTTTGACCCCTCAGGGGTAAAGGTTGAACCTTCAGGGAAGTGGACCAGCATCACCAGGTTCAGTCATGGATTAGTGCGTTGCCACGGCGACCAGGACACCTGGACAGGGTTCAGACCAGTTTCCTGGTTCATGTTCAGCTGATTTAATATCAAGAGGAATATTTAAATTAGAGTAAAATACACGTGAACCTGTCCCCATGTCTCCCCATGTCTTGATGTCCTCTCTCTATGTCTCCCCATGTCTGTCTATGTCTTAATGTCCTCTCTCTTTGTCTCTCTATGTCTTAATCTCCTCTCTCTATGTCTCCCCATGTCTGTCTATGTCTTAATGTCCTCTCTCTTTGTCTCTCTAGTTTATGTCCCCTTTTCTAATGTCTCTCTATGTCTTAATCTCCTCTCTCTATGTCTCCCCATGTCTGTCTATGTCTTAATGTCCTCTCTCTTTGTCTCTCTATGTCTTAATGTCCTCTCTCTATGTCTCTCTATGTCTTAATCTCCTCTCTCTATGTCTCCCCATGTCTGTCTATGTCTTAATGTCCTCTCTCTTTGTCTCTCCATGCCTCTCTATGTCTCCCTATGTCTCTCTATGTCTCTTCTCTCCCTCTCTGCTCTCTGTCCTCGGCGTCTCCTCAGGACACTAATTAGTTTCCATCAGTCCATCCCTGTCTGTCCCTGCAGGGGGACATGTCCTCTATTCCCTGCAGTCAGACCCTTACTGTCCAATAACATGTCCAACACCACCAGAGGACAAACTGGACACATCAGGACAGAGACACATCTTTCTCTCCTCGTCCTCCTGTTTTATTCTCATCTTCTATTTATAGTGATGCTCCTCCTCCTTCATTGAAAAGAGGAGGAGGCGTCATTGTATTAAACATTACCCAGAATGCACCAGTTTGTTATTGAAGTCACACACACTGTGACCGGGGGGGGGGGGGGGGTCTAAAAATAAAGAATAAAATCTCCAGTAAAACTTCACATCGAAGTGATCAGACCAGGACCAGGAACCAGAATAAACACACTAATACACACTCAGAGCGTTTACATGCAGAGTTTAATGGAGCTTTGCTCTAAACTCTACTTCCAGACTACGTCCTTGTCCCAGTTTACATGCAGCGGAGAAAATGTAATAACTGTTCTCCTCCTCCACACTAGGGGGCAATACGTGTCTTTTCAGCGGGTTAATACCACGTTAATACGGCCCGATTTCTGGTTGATCTATTACGTGATATAATAAACTAGAGTCGTTCATGTGTCAGACATTTAAACAACAACCAGACGGATAATAGAACATTTTTTATCTTGTACGTAATGTTCGTGCTGATTCTGGTGCAGGTAAGATCCGCGCTGTCCCTCAGACGCCTCCGTTTCTCTTCTTCTTCTTCTTCTTTCATGGACGTGTTTGTTCCGGGGTCACGCGCCAGCGCAGCGGTGGTGGAGCATGCGCACACGCATCATCCAATGAAAACTCTGATTCAGTCGCATTATCTGAGCGTCTCAGTTAGATAATCAGAACTCTGACTTTAATCGGAATAACGTGTTCACATGCACTTAAGTTCTCCTGTGAAAGTCCGATTAAGGCAATAACTCGTTTTTTTCACGTGCATGTAAACGCACTGACTGTGTTGTCCCCAGGAGACAAGAGGACACTCTGTGTCCAGCTACACAACTACACAACTACACACAACTACACACATCAGCTCAGCTGTTGTTGAATCAGGAACTAATTCATCAGCAGCTGGATCACCTCTGTCCCTGTGTCTGTCCCTGTCTCTGTCTCTGTCTCTGTCCCTGTGTCTGTCTCTGCCTCTGTCTCTGTCCCCCTGTCCCTGTCTTTGTCTCTGTCTCTGTCCCTGTCTCTGTCTCTGTCCCTCTCTTTGTCCCTGTGTCTCTGTCTCTTCCTGTCACATGACCTCTCCACTGATGATGGATCAGAAATTATTCCTGGATCCTCTGAACTAATTATATCCACCTCTGAAAATAGATCCAGAGAAGAAGAAGAGGAGGAGGAAGAGGAGGAGGAGGAGGAGGAAGAGGAGGAGGAGGAGGACGAGGACAAGGAGGAGGAGGAAGCTTCAGTCTGGACTGAAACTATAATAATAATAATAATAAAGATAATAACCATAGAAGAAGACGTGGAGGCTCTTCTTTCTGTTTGCATTATATAAATATATTTAGTTTCTGTCTCGTCTGGACGTTAAACATCTTGGATCATGTTTCCTGACGTTGTTTATTTATGAATAATGAACCTGAAGAGGTCGTGTTTGCAGAGAGGAGAGAGGTTTGGACCCGACATGGTTCAGGTTTTACAGCTTTGCTCCATCGATCGTGTCTCAGAGGTGTGAACGCTTCGGGTTCGAGTCTCCAGAGGATCCGGGAGGAGAGAGGATCCATACTCATGAGGTGTGAGGCATTCTGGGTAAAAATCTATAGAAGACACTCGACCAGAGGAAATACTTCAATAAACTGATGCTTCAGCTGAGTCAGGAAATAACAACAAACACCTCAGGGACACGCCCCCAACGAGGGACACGCCCCCAACGAGGGACACGCCCCCAATGAGGGACACGGCCCCTAAACTCGCTCCCAATGGTCGAGGGGGGGGGTCTCCCTCTCCTCTCTCTCCCCCCCCCCCCACCCCCCTCCTCTCTCTCTCCTCTCTCTCTCCCCCCTCTCCTCCCCCCCCTCCTCTCCTCTCTCTCTCTCCCCCCCCCCTTCCCCCTCCTCTCTCTCCCCCCCTCCCCCTCCTCTCTCTCTCTCCAGTTCCCGTGTGACCGCAGAACGCGTCGCTGCCGCTTCTCTTCTCGCTCGTCGCTTCAGTTCGTTTCGTTTCGCTTCGCTTCGGTTCTGTTCGGTTCTCTGAGGAGGTCGTGTCCGCTGACCTCCTCCTCCTCCTCCTCCTCCTCCCTGGAGCGGAGCATGCCTGTGGAGGACTTGTTGCAGAGAGGAGAAGAAGAACCAGACCCGGAGCTCCCGTGAAAGTGGTCCGTGGAGAGTTTGAGTTAGTTTGAGTCTTTCCTCGGTTCGTGCGTAACTCTCTCTCCTCCCGGATGTCCTCCGCTCGCTCCGCCTGACCCTCCGTCCCCCTCCACCCCCTCCATCCCCTCCGTCCTCCTCCGGGAGCAGCATGGCCGCAGGAGTCGCCGCCTGGCTCCCGTTCGCCCGCGCCGCGGCCATCGGTTGGATGCCGGTGGCCGCGGCGCCGATGCCGGTGCCGCCAGAGGAGACGCGGCGCGGCCAGGACGCGCTGATCGTCCTGAACGTCAGCGGCACAAAGTTCCAGACGTGGCGGGCCACGCTGGAGCGGTACCCGGACACCCTGCTGGGCAGCTCGGAGCGGGACTTCTTCTTCCACCAGGACCGCAACGAGTTCTTCTTCGACCGCGACCCGGACATCTTCCGCCACATCCTCAACTTCTACCGCACCGGGAAGCTGCACTACCCGCGGCAGGAGTGCATCTCCGCTTATGACGAGGAGCTGTCGTTCTTCGGCATCATCCCGGAGATCATCGGGGACTGCTGCTACGAGGACTACAAGGACCGGCGGAGGGAGAACCAGGAGCGCATCCAGGACGACGAGGACATGGACACCAACAACGAGCCGGTGCCTGCGGACATGAGCCTCCGGGAGAGCATGTGGCGGGCCTTCGAGAACCCGCACACCTCCACCATGGCGCTGGTCTTCTACTACGTCACCGGCTTCTTCATTGCGGTGTCGGTTCTGGCGAACGTGGCGGAGACGGTGCCGTGCGGTGCCGCGTCCAACCGCGTCAAGGTGACGTCCTGCGGGGAGCGGTACGCGCTGGCCTTCTTCTGCCTGGACACCGCATGCGTCATGATCTTCACGGTGGAGTACCTACTGCGCATGCTCGCCGCGCCGAGCCGCTACAAGTTCGTGAAGAGCGTGATGTCGGTGATCGACGTGGTGGCCATCATGCCCTACTACATCGGCCTGGTGATGACGGACAACGAGGACGTGAGCGGAGCCTTCGTCACGCTGCGGGTCTTCAGGGTCTTCCGGATTTTCAAGTTCTCGCGACACTCTGCGGGACTTCGTATCCTCGGCTACACGCTAAAGAGCTGCGCCTCGGAGCTGGGCTTCCTGCTCTTCTCCCTCACCATGGCCATCATCATCTTCGCCACCGTCATGTTCTACGCCGAGAAGGGTTCCTCCGCCACCAAGTTCACCTCCATCCCCACCGCCTTCTGGTACACCATCGTCACCATGACCACGCTGGGGTAAGGCCTGCTCTGTCTGTGTGGAGAGGCAGAAAGGGGGCGTGGCATAGCCCCAAAAATGGGCGTGGTCTGCAGCGGAAGCAAGAGTGTTTGGTTTCATTGGTTTGGTTTGAGGCATTTTCTTTGTTCTTCTGCTGAAAGTTTAAAGTTGGTTTATTTACGTCTAAGGTCAAAAAGGTTAAAAAAGTTAATCTCATGAATTCATTCACTTCGCACCAACATTTAGAAAATAAGTTGAATCTCCTGCGGTGACCTCTAGTCCAGGAAGTAGTGTATGAATGAGTCTATCTATAGTTCTATGAATCTAATAACCACTCCCCACTCTTCACCCTGCGGGGGGGGGGGGGGGGGGGTCACATGTTCAAACGTGTGTCTTGTTTCTCTGGTTTCAGACAACACATCAACACAAACACAACACATATATTATTTAGTCACATGACCTGCAGCTGCTGCTTACATCATCCAGGTCCTGCTCTCTGATTAGTCCAGGGCCTCGTTAACCCTCCACAGACTCTGTGTTATTGTAGGAGCAAAAATTTATATTAATACAATTATATAGTTACAATCTATATATTGGGGATAAAACGTAAATGTCACCATTCTGACGATGTAATGATAAAACCCATGATAAAAACTGCTCCATGTTTCTGACTCTACATTCTGTATCCAGAGCGAACGCCCATAAACCCCTAAACCCCCTAACACTGACCCCCTGACCCCCTAACCCTCTAACCCCCCTAACCCCCTAACACTGACCCCCTGACCCCCTAACCCTCTAACCCCCCTAACCTGGACCCCCTGACCCCCTAACCCTCTAACCCCCCTAACCCCCTAACACTGACCCCCTAACCCTCTAACCCCCCTAACCCCCTAACACTGACCCCCCTGACCCCCTAACCCTCTAACCCCCCTAACCCCCTAACACTGACCCCCTGACCCCTAACCCTTTACCCCTAACCCCTAACACTGACCCCCCTAACCCCTAACCCCCTAACCCCTAACACTGACCCCCTAACCCTCTAACCCCCCTAACCCCCTAACACTGACCCCCTGACCCCCCTAACCCCCCTAACCCTAGTCCGTTGGTTCTATGGTTCCAGCTCCAGCTTCACTGGATGGACTGAGTGAGTTCTTGGGTCCGGTTGGTTCCGTCTGCTCCATTTAAAACTGATTGTTATTGTTCTGGTGTATTTGAGCCGCTCTGTTACTCTACTTTGTTTGAACATTTTCTTCTTCTGTTTTATTGGATGGATGGAGCCGGGGTCACTAGCGTTAGCCAGCAGCTAGTGACAGAGAGTAGCATTTAGCCTAGCTTGGAAGCCTTAGCTAGCTAAGTAGAGTTTTAACAACCAGGCATCATTTGACTAACACAATAAAGCTAATTAAACACTGCTAAAGACGGCTAGCCACCTGTCAATCAAAGTAACCACACCCCTTGATTCTGCAGAACCCCCCCCCCCCCCCCCCCCCCCCCCCCCCCCCCCCCCCCCTCCCCCGCGGATGGAGGCCGTTAGTGCTGCTAATTAAATTAAAGTGTTCTCTGCTCGTGGTTCCTCTAATAACTTCTAATGGTCTCAGTAATGAAGAGATGAGGAGAAGCAGTCGAGCAGAAGAAAAAACGACGTTAATCTGGAAATGATCACGTTAACGAGGCGCCGCCGTTTCCTCTGGACGACAATTAGAGCAGAAGAAGAAGAAAAGAGGAGGAAATCATCTTTGATCACAAACTTTTGCTCAAGTGTTTCTCTATGATGCAGCTTCACTAAAATCTATTTTCTATCTAATGCATAAAATCCACCATCATTCCAGTTTTATTTATATAGAACCAACAACAACACAAATCGTCTTAAGACGCTTCACAAAAACCAGCCTGAAACCTCCAGAGCAGCCTGAGGGAAAAACTCCCTTTAACAGGAAGAAACCAGGACCAGGACCAGAACCAGGACCAGGACCAGGACCAGGACCGGCTCATATGGAGGAACCAGACCAGAAGAACCAGAGAAGATACAGACGTGTCCTGAATCCTGACGTTCCAGCTCCAGCTCTGATTCAACGAGTCTGAGGAAACGGTTTCGTTCACAGTCGTTCTGCTGCAGACGCTTCATTAATCACATTCATCCACCGTCTAATAAAACTGAATCAACACAGACCAGCAGCTTCAGGCGACGTCTTCACGACTCCTCAGGTTTCAGTGTGATGTGATCTCTGGGTCAAGTCACATGTCTTCACCTGCTGGACATGTGACCTGTGACTCCGCCCTCTATCACACCTGAACACACCTGAACACAGGACGACATGTGAAGAACACGTGTGCTGCTTCCAGCTCATCAATGTTTGATCAGCTGAGACATGGAGGAGGAGAAGGAAGAGGAGGAGGAGGAGGTAGAGGAGGAGGAGGAGGAGGAGGTAGAGGAGGAGCAAGAGAAGGAAGAGGAGGAGGAGGAGGTAGAGGAGGAGGAGGAGGAGGAGGAGGAGGAGGAGGAGGTAGAGAAGGGAAGGAGGTAAGGAGGAGGAGAGGAGAGGATGAGATGAAAGAGACAGAAAGAGGAGGAGGAGGAGGTAGAGGAGGAGGATGAGGAGGATGAGTAGGAGGAGGAGGAGGAGGATGAGGAGGAGGAGGAGGATGAGGAGGAGAAAGAGGAGGAGCAAGAGGAGGAGGAGGAGGAGGAGGTAGAGGAGGAGGATGAGGAGGAGGAGGAGTAGAAAGAGAAGGAGCAAGAGGAGGAGGAGGAGGTAGAGGAGGAGGAGGAGGAGGAGGAGGAGGAGGAGGAGGAGGAGGATGAGGAGGAGAAAGAGGAGGAGCAAGAGGAGGAGGAGGAGGAGGAGGAGGTAGAGGAGGAGGATGAGGAGGAGGAGGAGGAGGAGGAGAAAGAGGAGGAGCAAGAGGAGGAGGAGGAGGTAGAGGAGGAGGAGGAGGAGGAGGAGGAGGAGGTACAGCAGCAACAGTCTGGTTAAAGTTCTGGTTAAAACAACATTTTTAACAAAATCCTGTTTTTCATGTTTTACATTTTGAAAACACCAGAAAAGGAAACAGCAGCAGTTTGTTAAGACGTCGTACGAACGTTTCGTCTGTTTCATTTCATCTTTGATTCATTGTTTCATGGATTTAGTTTCTCCTCCTCCTCAACAATAAAAACCTTCATATGAATGAATGAATCACAGACTCTGACTAATATTTAAATGAGTTTGCTGATCTGTATATTAATGAGGCCTCTGAGGTTCTGGTTCTGGTTCTGGTTCTGTCAGTGTTGTGTTTGTGCTGCAGCAGCTTTCATTGTTCTCCGGCTGCAGGGAGTCACACTGAGCTAAATGAGTCAAAGCGAGGATGGGAGGGGGAGGGGGGTGTTTCCACGGCGACAGCAGCATCCCCCGGGGTCGGCGTGGTGATACCCATCAATGCAATCAACACAGATACAGGAGGAGGAGCTCAGAGCAGATCTGCTTCCGGGACAGGTTCTTGGTTCTGCTCCTGGTTCTTGGTTCTACTTCTTGGTGAAGGTTCTTGGTTCTGGTCCAGGTTCCTGGTCCAGGAGGAGGTGACAGACTGCAGACATGTGAAACCGCTTGAATCCAGATCAGAAGTTGTTTTTGGGTCCAGACCTGTTTTCTCTGGAGCCTCAAACACATGACACACATTAACATTAACACATTAACACATGGTCACATGATCACATCCGACACATTAACACATGGTCACATGATCACATCCGACACATTAACACATGGTCACATTAACATTAACGCATGATCACATGATCACATGATCGCGTTAACACATTAACACGTCTCCTCACAAACAGACGCAGCTGAAGAAAGAACCCTTTGATCTGTGAGTTTTTAATTAAATCAGATCAAACATCTTCTTCTCTCATCCCATGTTCCTGTGGAGGAACTCAGAACAGTTCCACAATAATGACACATGGTGAGACGGAAGTTCCTTCCTCCTCCTTCTCCTCTTCCTGAAACAAATTAGAACAAGGACAGAAGAGATGAAACACAACCAGCATCTGGTCTCCAGCCTGCGCATGGAAAACTCCCTGGTTCCTGGTTCCAGGTTCTGGTTCTGGTTCCTGGTCCCTGGTTCCAGGTTCCTGGTTCCTGGTTCCTGGTTCTGGTTCCTGGTTTCTGGTTCCTGGTTTCTGGTTCCTGGTTCTTGGTTCTGGTTCCTGGTTCCTGGTTCTTGGTTCCTGGTTCCTGGCTCTGGTTCCTGGTTCTGGTTCCTGGTTCCTGGTGTTGTTTTTATTGTTGATGATAAATGAGAGGCTGTATCTGAGGAGAGGCTGAACTCCTGAGAGGAGCAGCCGGTTGTTGTCAGAGTGTGAAAGTCAAACTGTGAACACAGATGGACTGAAGCATCCTCATGGAGCTGATTCGTTTCCATGGCGACTCCTCCTCTTCCTCCTCCTCCTCCTCATTATCAGTGGACGTCTCTCATTGGTTCAGACTGATGAGTCCCCTCAGGTCGTTTTTACTGCAGCAGCTTTAATGAAACTCTCTGTTTATTGCTTCTTCTCTTCGTCTTTAACCATAAATCATGTGAGTATGAGCTCAGAGTTTGGTCTCCTCCTCCTGAGGGAAATATCTGCTGGATGCATCCGTCCTCCTCCTGCAGCATCTAATTCATCATCTGCTTTTTACTGGTCTCGTGTGAAGGAGCCGGAGAGAACATCCTCTGCTAAACCTCAACTCCATGTTCACCTGAAGCATCTTTTATTTTCTGCTTCCTGTTCCCCCTGGTCTCAAGACTCTGACTCTGTCTCTGATTCTCTGACTCTCTGACTCTCTGACTATTTGAAACTCTGACTCTCTGACTCTCTGAATCTAGTCGTCTTCAGATGTGGAGGTGAATGTGTTTAATATCCATATCTGGTGTCGGTGGCTCTGATTGGCTGAGACAGATGAAACTTCCTGATCCTGAGCCTCTGTGTCTGAAGCTAATCTCTCTAATGGCTCCATGATGAATATAATCTGACTCCTTCTTCCTGAAGACTCGCCTCCTCTCCAGGGTGAGAAGACGACGACGAGGCTCAGAGATCAAAGTGTCTGATTCATGAGCTAATGAGGAAGTGAAGGAGCTTCAGGCAGAGATATTAATAACCTGGAGATTATCTTAAACCTAAAAGTCTTAACGTTTGTTCACTTCTTCTTTTGTTCCTCAGCCAACATGAGGTTCCTGCTCATCATGAAACGAGGAACTAAAATGTGAAGCTGAGACACGAACCAGGATAAAAACTAGAAGATAAAACCGTCAGTTATTACTAACCCTCCTTTATTATCCAGTCAGAGACGTTAGACCACGTTAGATCACGTTAGAGGGCGTGTGACTGTCTCAGAAACTACGTCTCCCAGGAGGCCGAGCTCCTTTCTGATTACAGAGAACCAGAACGTCAGCTGATCCTTTATTCACAGTCGTCTGCTTATTTAAATCTACAGCGTTGATTCAATTATTCACCATCAGACCCAGAGGAGCTTCCACTCACACACCTCAGAGCTGGACGAGGACGGACAGGGACACTTCAATGAGGACAAATGTGGGTAACGTTGGAGGGAGGAGGAGGGAGGAGGAGGAGGAGGAGGAGGAGGGAGGAGGAGGAGGTGGAGGAGGTGGATTCCTCTTTATCTCCTCATTCATCACTGAGCTCATGTTCTGTCTCCATCGGCCTCCTTCACTTCCAGCTGCTTATTATAGACACAGATGTCCACAGAGACACTGTCCACAGAGACACCGTCCACAAAGACACTGTCCACAGAGACACCGTCCACAGAGACACTGTCCACAGAGACACTGTCCACGGATACACCGTCCACGGATACACAGTCCACAGAGACACCGTCCATAGGACACAGTCCACAGAGACACTGTCCACAAAGACACTGTCCACGGAGACACCGTCCACAGAGATACTGTCCACAGAGACACTGTCCACGGATACACCGTCCACAGAGACACCGTCCACAGAGATACTGTCCACAGAGACAACGTCCACAGAGACACTGTCCACAGAGATACTGTCCACAGAGACACTGTCCATGGAGACAACGTCCAGGGAGATAGGCAGGACACTCTAACCATAAATCTAAACTGGACATTTCAAAAGCTAAACACCACATTTAACAAACAACAATGACATGAAATCGATCCAATAAAGGGACCAGGGTCTGGAGGTCTGGGGATCTGGGGGTCTGGAGGTCTGAGGGTCTGAGGGTCTGGAGGTCTGAGGGTCTGAGGGTCTGGAGGTCTGGAGGTCTGGAGGTCTGAGGGTCTGAGGGTCTGAGGGTCTGGAGGTCTGGAGGTCTGGAGGTCTGGGGGTCTGAGGGTCTGAGGGTCTGGGGGTCTGAGGGTCTGAGGGTCTGGAGGTCTGGAGGTCTGGAGGTCTGGAGGAGGAAAACGTGTAACCGCCTGAACTATTTACAATCAGTCTAGTTTTCCTTGGCCTGGTAACCCCCCCCCCCACTGGAAGCAGGTCAGCAGACGGAGGACGAGTTCTCCAGGTGACTCTGTTTGATTCTGGGATGTCAGACTCTGTGTGGGTCTATTTTCAGTCCTTATTAATTCAGGACATAGAGCTGAGGAGGAATCTGCCTCCTCCTCCTCCTCCTCCTCCTCCTCCTCCTCCACAGCTGCTGCTGGTCTGAGGAAATAAAACCAGACCTTTAGTTCTGGGTCAGTTCTTAAATGGTTTCTGATGTGGTTTTAAACCTGGTTCCTGGAGTAGGTTTGGTTCTGGTTCTATGCTACAACACAACACAACACAACACAATCTATCTGTCTATCTATCTATCTATCTATCTATCTATCTATCTATCTATCTATCTATCTATCTATCTATCTATCTATCTATCTATCTATCTATCTATCTATCTATCTATCTATCTATCTATCTATCTATCTATCTATCTATCTATCTACATATCCATCCGTCTATAACATAATATAATATGACATAATCATCATATTTATTAAGGTATCGATGTAAAACAGAAATAGAATCAAATCTTTAAAGCAGTCAAGTGAGTGAAGGTTCAGAATTTAGATATAAACAGAACCGCAGTCCAGTAAACTGGTCTTGGTCTGGGTTTAGTCTGGTTTAGGCCAGTTCTGGTCCCTCCAGTCCCTCTCGTGTCTCCTGAGGCCTGAGGACATGATGAATGAATCCAGAGCTGCGCTGTGATTGGTCGGTTCCTCCGCTGCCTGTCACCGTGATGAACGAGTTCCCAATCGGTCCTGGTCTATCTGGTTCTGGGTCTGGGTCTGGGTCTGGGTCTGGGTCTGGTAGCAGACCCCTGGTGTGGTTCTGGGTCTGGTAACAGACCCCCCTGTGGTTCTTGGTCTGGTTCTGGTAGCAGACCCCTGGTGTGGTTCTGGGTCTGGTTCTGGTAGCAGACCCCTGGTGTGGTTCTGGCTCTGGGTCTGGTAGCAGACCCCCCTGTGGTTCTGGGTCTGGTAGCAGACCCCTGGTGTGGTTCTGGCTCTGGTTCTGGTAGCAGACCCCTGGTGTGGTTCTGGGTCTGGTAGCAGACCCCCCTGTGGTTCTGGGTCTGGTAGCAGACCCCTGGTGTGGTTCTGGCTCTGGTTCTGGTAGCAGAGCACAGAGCTGTAGAGCTGATGACCTGAGGGAACTGTGAGCAGCTGTAAACCTGAAGCTGTTCTGGTTAATGAGGACCTGCAGAGAGATGAGGAGTAAACAGGATCCTGGTCTGGATCAGGGCGCTGACAGGGAACCACAACAGGAAGTGGTGGGTGGACAAAAGAACAATAGAACTCACAGAGGAGCTGCACATCCACCCATAATACGTCTCTGCAGGGGAGGCAGGGTAGATGAGGTTCTCGGGTCCTTGTTTGTCTCCGCTAGCCTCCACTAGCCTCCACTAGCCTCCACTAGCTTCCATTAGCCTCCACTAGCCTCCACTAGCCTCCACTAGCCTCCACTAGCTTCCATTAGCCTCCACTAGCCTCCACTAGCCTCCACTAGCCTCCACTAGCTTCCATTAGCCTCCACTAGCCTCCTCTAGCCTCCACTAGCCTCCACTAGCCTCCACTAGCCTCCTCTAATGAACTGAAGTGGTGAAGCTAGCTCACTGGAGGTCCTTGAGAAATAAAATATGTACATGATATTGATTCTGTCTCTGTCCTCTGTCCCAGGTACGGGGACATGGTTCCAAAGACCATCATGGGGAAGATCTTTGGCTCCATCTGTTCTCTGAGTGGTGTCCTCGTCATCGCTCTCCCTGTCCCCGTCATCGTGTCCAACTTCAGCCGGATCTACCACCAGAGCCAGAGAGCTGAGAAGAGACGAGCTCAGAAGGTCCATCCCCTGTCCTCCAGCCCCCCTGTCCTCCTGTCCTCCTGTCCCCCTGTCCTCCTATCCCCCTGTCCTTCTGTCCCCTTGTCCCTCTGTCCTCCAGCCCCCCTGTCCTCCTGTCCTCCAGTCCTCCTGTCCCCTTGTCCCTCTATCCTCCAGTCCCCCGTCCTCCTGTCCCCCATCAACTGTGTTCCTGCCCTCCAGTCCTCCTGTCCCCTTGTCCCTCTGTCCTCCAGTCCCCCTGTCCTCCTGTCCCCCATCAACTGTGTTCCTGTCCTCCAGTCAACCACCCCCTGTCCTCCAGCCCCCCCACCCGTCCTCCTATCATCCTGTCTTCCTGTCCCTGTCCCCCTGTGCGTCCATAGACTGTAGAGTCAGTTAGCATGTGCTAGCATGTGCTAGCATCAGTTAGTGCCGACAGAGACGGAGGAAGACGCAGAGAGAGGACAGATCTTTATTTGTCTCCCCAGGAGAAAAACTGAGACATGGTCAATGAGAAGTCAACAGAACCTCGTTTATCTAATTAACATAATAACATAATCTAATTAATCAAATTAACACAATTGATTAAAATAACACAATTAACATGATTAACTGATCTCATTAATCTCATATTTGAATCTAAGGACTATACCTGATACTCGGGGCCTGGGTCTGGGACTAGACTTGATACTCGGGACCTGGGTCTAGACCTGATACATGGGCCTGGGTCTGGGACTAGACCTGATGTTTGCCTGTGTGTGTTAACAGAAGACCAGACTTGCTAGGGTGGTGGCGGTGAAGAGTGGAGGAGCTAGCGCTTATATACAGTTCAAACAGAGCCGGATGCCGGGTGGCACTACTGAGGAGGTAAACCTGGAACCATGGGGGTCAGGTCTCAGACCTGGACCCATGGTGGTTTTATGTTGGAGTTCCTCCTTTCTGCTGCATGTGGATCTTTCACGACTCTTCTCTCAGTCCTGGTCTCAGGTGTGGTGGTGCTGTGAGGTGGTTTTGGTGCTGGTAGTGGTTTTGGTGCTGGTAGTGGTTTTGGTGGGGGTGGTGGTGGTGTGGCGGTGTTGGGGGGGGGGGCTGACATGAAGACCGAACACAACATGGAGAGAACAGACTGAAGCCAATACTGCACACAGAGGGACATATTTATGCTAAGCTAAATGCTAAGCTAGGCTAACCTTCTGATCATGAGACCATGCTGCCTCCAGGAGGATCTCTAGTCCTCTAGTGTCAGGGTGGTCCTCTCCAGACCTCTTCAGACCAAAGACCAGTTGCTCCATCCACACGGGTCAGGATCACTCTGGATCTGGTCTACAATATCCGTGTGGACCCTGGTCTCCATCAGGATCAGTCTGGACCCTGGTCTACAGGATCAGTCTCGATCTAGTTTACAGGATCTGCGTGGACCCTGGTCTCCATCAGGATCAGTTTGGATCTGGTTTATAGGATCCATGTGTACCCTGGTCTGCAGGATCCGTGTGGACCCTGGTCTCCATCAGAATCAGTCTAGATCTGGTCTACAGGATCCATGTGGACCCTGGTCTACAGGATCTGCATGGACCCTGGTCTCCATCAGGATCAGTCTGGATCGCGTCTACAGGATCCGCGTGGACCCTGGTCTCCACCAGAATCAGTCTATATCTGGTCTACAAGATCCATGTGGACCCTGGTCTACAGTCTAACTTCCTGTCTGTGTCTTGTGTCCTGAAGGCGTCTAAGGAGGCAGGTCAGGTCCTGGTCTGTCACAACAACCCCAGCTTTGACGTCCAGCATCACCACCTCCTGCACTGTCTGGAGACCACCACGGTGAGGACGCCCCCCCACCTCCCTCACTCCTCCTCCCCTCCCCCATCTCACCCCTGATACTGTCTTGCTCCTCAGAACCACGAGTTTGTGGACGAGAAGACGTTTGAGTCGAGCTGCAGGGAGGTGACTCTGGTAAAGCAGGTCTCCTCCTCCTCCTCCTCCTCCTCCTGCTCCTCCTCCTGCTCCTCCTCCTCGACCCGTGGCCTCACCTCCTGCTGCAGCCGACGGAAGAGGAGGACCTTCAACGTCCCCAACTCCAACGTGTCCGTGGGTCTTCAGGGCAGCGTCCAGGAGCTGAGCACCATCCAGGTCAGAGAGCGACTGCTCACCAACAGGTAGGCTGCACGCCCTTCATCCTCATCCTCATCCTCATTTTCATCCTCATCCTCATCCTCATCTTCATCCGCATCCTCATCCTCATTTTCATCCTCATCCTCATCCTCATCTTCATCCGCATCCTCATCCTCATTTCATCCTCATCTTCATCCTCATCCCCATCCTCATCCTCATCCTCATCCTCATCCTCATCTTCATCCTCATCTTCATCCTCATCCTCATCCTCATCCTCATCTTCATCCTCATCCTCATCCTCATCCTCATCCTCATCCACATCCCCACCTTCATCTTCATCCTCATCCTCATCCTCATCCTCATCCACATCCCCACCTTCATCTTCATCCTCATCCTCAGCCTCATCTTCATCTTCATCTTCATCCTCATCCTCATCCTCAGCCTCATCTTCATCTTCATCTTCATCCTCAACTTCATCTTCATTCTCATCTTCATCTTCATCTTCATCTTCATCTTCAACTTCATCTTCAACTTCATCTTCATCTTCATCTTCATCTTCTTCCCCATCTTTATCTTCATCTTCATCTTCATCTTCATCTTCAACTTCATCTTCATCCTCATCTTCATCCTCATCCTCATCCTCATCTTCATCTTCATCTTCATCTTCATCTTCATCCTCATCCTCATCCTCATCCTCATCCTCATCTTCATCTTCATTTTCATCCTCATCAGGTCCTTATGAGACACGACATTAACTCTGCAGATTTTGTTGAAGAGGTTTAATCGTCCTTGATGAGGCAGCACCAGAGCTTGTTGGGGAGGTCCTCTTGGAGGACATATTCGTCCTCTAGGAGGTCTTAGTCGTCCTCTAGGTCTTAGTTGTCCTCTAGGAGGTCTTAGTCGTCCTCTAGGTCTTAGTTGTCCTCTAGGAGGTCTTAGTCGTCTTCTAGGTCTTAGTTGTCCTATAGGAGGTCTTAGTTGTCCTATAGGAGGTCTTAGTCATCCTTTAGGTCTTAGTTGTCCTCTAGGAGGTCTTAGTCGTCCTCTAGGTCTTAGTTGTCCTATAGGAGGTCTTAGTCGTCCTCTAGGTCTTAGTTGTCCTCTAGGAGGTCTTAGTCGTCCTCTAGGTCTTAGTCATCCTCTAGGTCTTAGTTGTCCTATAGGAGGTTTTAGTCGTCCTCTAGGTCTTAGTCATCCTCTAGGTCTTAGTTGTCCTCTAGGAGGTCTTAGTTGTCCTCTAGGTCTTAGTCGTCCTCTAGGAGGTCTTAGTTGTCCTCTAGGAGGTCTTAGTCATCTTCTAGGAGGTCTTAGTCGTCCTCTCGGTCTTAGTTGTCCTCTAGGAGGTCTTAGTCGTCCTCTAGGTCTTAGTTGTCCTCTATGAGGCCTTAGTTGTCCTCTAGGTCTTAGTCGTCCTCTCAGTCTCAGTTGTTCTCTAGGAGGTCTTAGTCGTCCTCTAGGAGGTCTTAGTCGTCCTCTAGGAGGTCTTAGTTGTCCTCTAGGTCTTAGTCGTCCTCTAGGAGGACAGTTGATTTACTAGAAGATGAAGTGAAGAGTGTGAGACACAGTGACTGTATACAGACACATGGCAGCAGGGATCATGTGACAGTACATTCCCATGGAGAGTCAGACAGCAGGAATCCAGAATATGTCCAGCTGGGGGAGGAAGGGGGAGGAAGGGGGAGGAAGGGGGGAGGTCTGGTCTGGGAACTGTCTCCTAAACACGAACAGCTGACAGAGGGACCAGTAAAATCTGATATCTGGAACCAAAGACACATTCTGATCTGAAGCTTCTGATTCTACAAAATAAAAATATGACTGGAACAGAGTTGACTCTCAGGGAAAGATACCAGGCAGATACCAGGCAGATACCAGGCAGATATCAGACAGATACCAGGCTGATACCAGGCAGATACCAGACTAATACTAGACAGATCCCTGCAGATACCAGGCAGATACCAGGCTAATACTAGACAGATCCCAGGCAGATATCAGGCAGATACCAGGCAGATATCAGACAGATACCAGGCAGATACCAGGCAAATATCAGACAGATACCAGGCTGATACCAGACAGATGCCAGGCTGATACTAGATAGATACCAGGGAGATACCAGGCAGATACCAGGCAAATATTAGACAGATACCAGGCTGATACCAGGCTGATACCAGACAGATACCAGGCTGATTCCAGGCAGATAACAGACTGATACCAGACAGACACCAGGCTGATATTAGGCTGATACCAGGCAGATACTAGACAGATTCCAGGCAGATATCAGACAGATACCAGGCTGATACCAGACAGATACCAGACTGATACCAGGCAGATACCAGGCTGATACTAGGCAGATACTAGACAGATATCAGACAGATACCAGGCTGATACCAGGCAGATACCACACCACAACAGAAACTCTAGAGGAGGTTTAGTAGAATTAATGCTAAGAAATTAAATAAATAATAGTGCAGGCAGGATTTTCACTACTAGGTGGCTGCATTGTTTATTATCTGTAGTAGCACCATTAGACCACTAGATGGAGGTAAAGGTTCAGATTCTATCAGTCCAGTCTCCATGTGGTACATAGCTGATGTAGAATCATGAGGACAGACTCTGAAGGAGCCCAGAAGCACGTCCAGCTTCAAACAGCACATGAACCAAGCCAAGCATACGTTAGCCGGGGATTCTGCTAGCACTTGGGCTAACGCGGCTAACAGCTGGAGACAAACCAAGACAAAGACAAGCCGCCAATGCTGCTGCTAATATGTGTCCACTCCTGCAGCCACTGTTCACTGGGAGAGACTGTTCTCAATAAGAAGCGTCAGCTCTCCTCTGGTTGGACAATGTCCACAAGTTAGTTTGTCTTAAATCTCTTAAATGTCTCGTCTGTCGTTCCAGTCGATCCAGTCTCAACGCTAAGTTTGAGGAGACGGTTCCTCTGAACTGCAGCCAGCCCCACATCACCACACCTGGAGACGACAACCCGGCCAGCGACTCCTCCCAGGCCACCATCGTCCGAGTGTCCTCCCTCTAGACCCCAGCTGACTGGGGGGGGGAGGGTTTGGGGGCAGATATAAACCTGTTCTTCATTTTCTGTTTGAAAGGATTTAAATAATTTTTACCCTGTCAGTCAGGAGGAGTCAAAACGTTGGATCCAGTCCCATGTGTCGCTAGCAGAGCAGGAGTTGTTCTGGAGTCTGAAGGAAACATGATATTTTAGGATCTGAAGGGAGAAAATAGACAAAGATATATTTGGAATAAACACTGGAAGCACAACTGTTAGCTTAGCTCATACTGAATCAGCCCCAGTCACCACTGTTTCAAACCAGAGGAGCTAACTATGAGCTAACAGAGCTTTATCTTAACCTTTACAAACTGCTAGCATTAGCATTAAGCTAAACTTCCTCTCAGAGACAAATCACCACCTGTTTCAAGAACAGCGTCTCATTTTCTATATTTCTATCGAGCAGTTGGAAGAGAAGGTAGCATGGGAGATGTAGCTGTAGTCGCTGTGCTAAGCTAGGCTAAAGCTAACCAAGTCTATGAAGGATTAAACCTGTTCTAATGAGAACATCTGTGACCCTCCACATGTTCCAGATGTTCCTCTGAGCTCCTTCAACATGACGTGAGGTTCATTTGTTCATGGACTCGTTAACGGCTGCAGCTGAAGACACTGAGGTCATTTAGCTCCTAAATTAACTCTTTTTTTATTTCTTGTTTGTATGATTTACTTATTTCTTTAAACGCCCCCGTGGTCCGTGTGTCGGCTGCAGCCCTGAACCTGACCGAGGAGTCTTTGATTTAACTCGTAGAAGAAGAAGGGGAGGAGGACATTGAGCATGCTCAGTAGCTGTGTTTGCATGGATCCCAAGAACCTGGAACTCCTGTGCATGCACATCTGGTTGAAGTTGGCTCGATTCAGGTTCAGGTTCAGGTTCTGGTTCTGAATCTGTGTTTAAGGTTAGTTTCTAACTTTGTTTTTATCTGACAGCACAATTTAAATATATAAAAAAAAAGATGGGCACAAGACACCAGATGAGGCGTCTAACGTTGGTGTGAGCAGATAAACCTGGAGTTTCTGTCTGTTCTGAGGAGAATGAAAGTTTCCTGAGGTCTAGATGTGTCTGGATTAACTCCATCCTCCGTCACTGCTTGACTGTACGTGACATATGCAACTCACCTTGTTCTATTTCATTTCCCTGTTTGTGTTTTTGTAGGAGGACGGGTCCAGATTTAATATTTTTGAGGACTTATTGTTGATTTGTGCTTGGAAAAGAAAGACATGAGGATTATTCTTATTATTGTGCTGTAGTTGTGCTTAGTTGTGGTAAATGGTTTCTAGTATTTTCTATGATTTGAGGGTTTGTAGTGTTGTATGTTCTGTTTACATTCCACATGATATTTTTCTAAAGTGACAGCATGCAGACAGGAACAGACGATTATTACTTTCTTACTGCTTGTGTTATAAAATATAAATCTATGAACTCATGAGATGTTAAAAAGAGGAGCTCATGGTTTTAGTCTGGTGCAGTGTCTGAGTCACTAGAATAAAAACTTTGTCCTATTAAAACTCAGACAGTCTGGACTCTCCTCATTCTCTGCTGTGTTCCCAGTAAACCAGTTTCAGGTCTGGCTCTGGACCCGTGTCGTTCTCCAGACTGGACCTGGATGGTTCTACCACATGAAAGGATCATGACAGATCAGCTCCGCTACAGAACGAATATGTTCCATGTGGAGGCTGACTTGGTCGGGTGGTCGTAATGTTATGGCTGATGGTGTGGGTAAGATGTGAGGGGTGTAATCGGACCCTTTCAGATAAAAACAGATTCGTGTGGTTGGCGGACGGGAACTAAACTAACTATTAATACAGTGGTGAACAGCTGACGCCTCAAGACGTGTTCCCAGCTCCGGTTTCTGCAGCAGCTGCAAGAACGAGTCCAGAACTTCACAGCGTCTCTGCAGAAAGGAAGGACCTGTTTACTGTGTCCACCTCCACCTCCTCCACCTCCACCTCCTCCACCACTGCTTCCACCACCTCCACCTCCACCACTGTGTCCACCTCCACCACTGTGTCCACCTCCACCTCCTCCACCAACCTCCACCTCCTCCATCTCCACCTCCTCCACCACCGCTTCCACCACCTCCACCACTGTGTCCACCTCCACCTCCCACTCCTCCATCTCCACCACCTCTACCTCCACCTCCACCTCCTCCACCTCCACCTCCTCCACCACTGCTTCCACCACCTCCACCTCCACCACTGTGTCCACCTCCACCTCCTCCACCAACCTCCACCTCCTCCATCTCCACCTCCTCCACCACCGCTTCCACCACCTCCACCACTGTGTCCACCTCCACCTCCACCTCCTCCATCTCCACCACCTCTACCTCCACCTCCACCTCCTCCACCTCCACCTCCACTGTGTCCACCTCCACCTCCTCCATCTCCACCACCGCTTCCACCACCTCCACCACTACCTCCACCACTGTGTCCACCTCCACCTCCTCCATCTCCACCACCTCCGCCTCCACCTCCTCCGTGTTCACCTCCACCACCGTGTTCACCTCCACGTTCATCATGTTCGTTAATAGTCCAACGTGGGGTCAAACTCTTTTCTGTTCCGATCACATTATCCCGTGTCTAAAAGCCTCAGGACTGAAACTGTAAATGGTTTTTAGGAACCAGGACCAGTTCTACCTCCAGAACCATTGACAGAAACCACTGGAGGTTCTGGTGAGTCATTGTGTAGAAGAAGAGGAGTCGGTCGAGTCTAACTCAGTGTAGTTTTTATTCCAGTGACAAATGAATCAAACGCTTTGCTAAGACAAATATTAAATACTCAACCCCATGCAGCTCCTCATATACAACATGAAGCTTCAACACTTCCTGTGGTTTTATTCTAATCGTCGCTCAGTGAATCTCTCTGTGAAGAACTTTGGTCATTTGTTGAGCTTCATAAATAACTTCCTCCTGATTCGCCTCCGAAACTCAGAGCGAGTGAGTCTGATTCATTGGAGGAGAACGTGGTTCAGTTCAGTCTTATGATTCTGCTTCTCTTCGTACCGTTTCCTACAAAACTGCCTCAAACAAACCAGAGTCTGAAACACTGACTGGTTTAAATACGGAGGAAACAGGAATCTGAGGAGTTCCTCAGGGCTCCGTCCTCGGTCCTCCCTGACTCTCTGCTTCTCCGTCATGAAGGTTTTAGATCCTGGTGAAGGTTGAACCAGTAACGAATCCTTCAGTCTTTACTCGTTGGCTGGCGCGGACTCGGCCGGAGACGCTGAGTCCATCTCTGGAGACTTGCGTCCATAGTGAAGCACCCAGAGCAG
Source organism: Mugil cephalus (assembly GCF_022458985.1). NCBI lineage: Eukaryota > Metazoa > Chordata > Actinopteri > Mugiliformes > Mugilidae > Mugil > Mugil cephalus. The sequence continues at coordinate 106,901 of NC_061791.1, read as the reverse complement.
CATGAGGGTGAGCGCCATGGCGAGGATCTGGGCCACGCCGATGGACACGCCCAGGAAACGCAACGCCTGCAGCTGCTTCGTCCCCCGGATGAAGCTGTAGATCTTTGGACCACAGCCCTAAAACATGGAGAGGAAAACCTCCTGTGATTGGATGAAGGCAAATTTATAGTCCTGCTGTAACCGAGTCATTTCTACTGGGACCTGGTCAGTCTGGTTCACTCTGGAACAACTCCACCCAAACACTAGGCGGCGCTGTGTCTTTTTACCAGTCGGGTTCATTTTAGGTTCTACTTCCTGCTTCACTTTTCTTTATTGATCCAGAACTTTCAGTTAGAACATGGAGGAAACACACTGCTACAAAGAGGATCAATCACAGCTCTGGTTCCATTAAACACTAACGAGGACCAATCACAGCTCTGGTTACATTTAAACACTAACGAGGACCAATCACAGCTTCTACTGGATTACATGTTCATAAACACTAACGAGGACCAATCACAGCTCTGGTTACATTTAAACACTAACGAGGACCAATCACAGCTCTGGTTCCATTAAACACTAACGAGGACCAATCACAGCTCTGGTTACATTTAAACACTAACGAGGACCAATCACAGCTCTGGTTACATTTAAACACTAACAAGGACCAATCACAGCTCTGGTTACATTTCTGAGGAGGAGTTAGGGTTAAACCCTCTTTACAGTATTATCGTAACACTTTTTTACTTTGGTGAAACATGTTAATGTTCAAGAGTTAAATCTAGATGAATGAATCCCTCATATCTGGTTCTGGTCTCATATCTGGTTCTGGTCTCATATCTGGTTCCTGGTCCTTAAACTAATGTAAACATGTATTTGTCACATTAGAACATCATCAACATCATCACATTAGAAACATTAGGACACTTGTTCTTCTAAATGGTTCCTGATAAACCAGTTCAGAGGGGGGACCTTGTAGACCACATTAGACCCTCATACGGTTCCTGGACCCTATAGAGGTAAAGGTGCTGGTGGCTTTTGGCCAATGAGAGCGTCTCACCTGTTGGTGGAGCTCGCTGAGGTCGTGGAGGTGGGCGTGGCGAGCGCAGCCTGGATACTGATTGGAGCAGCAGGAGTCAGGTGGCCACTCGAGCTCCGTCATCTCCAGCCAATCAGTGAAGTAGATCACCCCACAGCATTTAAACTACACACACAGTGACACACACGGGCACATGATCTCACCTGTGTGTATGTGTGTGTTAGAGTGTTAGTGTGTGTGTGTGTGTGTGTTACCTGGGTCTGGAAGCTGTTCCAGGTGTGTGTTAGCCACTGGTAGCGCTGCAGGCCATAGTTGGGCATGCGAGTCTTCAGGCTGATCATATCAGAGCGCTGCAGGGACGACTGGACACACACACACACACACACACACACACACACACACACAGTTATTTACTGCAGCATCCACCTCACACTAAAGATAAACATTTAACTAATATTTAACTGCAGGTTAAATTAACGTTAGCTCGGTGTTTGTGTGATTACAGGTGTCAGGTCTCTGATTACCCAGAAGCCCCTGCAGTCAGGTGAGACTGAACACACACAGCTGCAGAGATAAAGGAAGGACACACACACACATACACACTATAACACACACACACATAGAAGAACATAGAGAGCTGTTGAAAGGAGCAGATAATAATAATAATAATAATAATAATAATAATAAATATTAGAGAACTCAGTTACTTTCATTCTGATTCAGTCTCACACATTTGATCCTTAGTATCAGAGACTGAACTACAACAACAACAACAACAACAACAACAAAAGCAGAGCAGACGATGGACGAAGTGTTGAGAATCTCTAAAGAATCAAAGACATGTGAAGACGTCCTAGAAGACGTTGGACGTGTCTGAGTTGACTTTAGATGCAGAGACATCTGTGGACATCAGCCGGTAGAGACATAGGAGACACGTGTCCTCACCTCATCGTACGTCCACACGGCGCTGGCCAACTCCACACAGAAGATCACCAGCAGACTGCAGAAGTACTGAGAGACACAGAGGACGGACTTAGAGACGCTGCGTCTGCACCACTTCTACTTTCTGAATGTTCTACTTCCCGGTCTATTTTCTGGACTACATCCTGGTCTACTTCCTGTCTTCCTGGTCTACTTCCAGTCTTCCTGGTCTACTTCCTGGTCTACTTCCAGTCTTCCTGGTCTACTTCCTGGTCTACCTCCTGTCTTCCTGGTCTACTTCCTGTCTTCCTGGTCTACTTCCTGGTCTACTTCCAGTCTTCCTGGTCTACTTCCTGGTCTACTTCCAGTCTTCCTGGTCTACTTCCTGGTCTACTTCCTGGTCTACTTCCAGTCTTCCTGGTCTACTTCCTGTCCGTACCCAGGAGAGCAGCAGCAGGTCACGTCTCAACGTTCCACAGAATCCGACCGTGGCCACGATGATGAGGAAGCAGCAGACGGTGATGAGGACGGGATGAACGGCTGAAGAGTAGGAGAGGACGGCGGCCTCCTCCAGCCTGGAGACACCAACACACACAGTTATTCACCCCTTCATTCATTCATTTATTCATTCACTCATTCACTCATTCACTCATTCATCCATTCATTCATTCATCCATTCATTCATTCACTCATTCACTCATTCATCCATTCACTCATTCATCCATTCATCCATTCTTTGACCTGGTGTGAGCTGTCAGGGTGAGGACGGTGTTCAGAGTGTCTCTGATCCATGCTGCCCCCCCCAGGATCAACGCTGACATCAGCTGCACAGAAATACGACGCCATCAGAACCAGAACCAGAACCAGAACCGAAGGACCAGCACCACCGAACCACTAAACATTCACACTAGTACGTGACTTAAAAGAATTAAAAAGTTTAGATCTAAAAACTAAAGTAGCCTCTCATCCAGATAACAAGTTCATTAGTCAATAATAATCAGTGATAATTAATAACCAGTCGTTAATAATCAATTAATTATGAATAATAATGACTCATTAATTAATAAAGCGGCCTCTCACCCAGAGTAACAGGTTCAGCGCGTATAACAAACACCTCAAACACCTCAGCGCGTCCTCCCGAGCCATCCCTCATTCCTCCCGGTCACCATGGCAACACGGCTCGGCTCGGCTCGGCTCGGTCCGGGTTAATCCGGGAAAAGCTCCAGGAAACTTCCACAACAGGTGGTTTCTCGCTTTCCTTCCTCGGAGCTGCGGAGTGACCGGAGACCAGGTCCCGGACCGAAGCTCCAGAACCCCGGACCCAACAGCACCAAGCTCCTCCGAGGGGACAGGACACTCCTCTAGTCCTCTAGTCCTCTAGTCCTCTAGTCCGGTGGGAATCTAACCCTCAACCCTGAGCTCCGCTGGAAACGCGTCAACGTTTCCTGCTCCGCTGCGTAAAAGCTCCGAACCGGAGAGGTCGAGGAGCCGGGACGGAGTGGAGGGTGGAGGGTGGAGGTGTAGGGGCGGTGCTGTCCCGACCCGCTGCTGCTTCTTCTTTTTCCAGTAATTAAATGCGGACAGAAGCCCCCCCCCCCCCCCCCCCTGCCCCCCCGGTCCTGGGGGAGGACAGAGGAATGTGTCCCCGCCTCCAGCCACGGAGGTCAGAACCGGAGGAAGCACGAGGACACGACACATATTAATACACATACACACACACACACACACACACCAACACACACACACACACACACACACACACACACACACACACACACACACACACACACACACAGACTAAAACACACACACACACAGACTAACACACACACACACACACAGACTAACACACACACACACACACACACACACACAGACACACACACACACACACACACACAGACAGACTAACACACACACACACACACACACACGCACAGAGACCAACACACACACACACACAGACTAACACACACACACACACACACACACAGACAGACTAACACACACACACACACACACACACACACACACACACACACACACACACAGACTAAAACACACACACACGCACAGAGACCAACACACACACACACACACACAGACTAAAACACACACACACGCACAGAGACCAACACACACACACACACACACACTAGAGCCTGTTTATTTATTGTTCTCCTTTTATATCTGTTTTACTGTGATCTCTTGAGCAATCTTTGTTGTTATATTTTATATTGTCTTTATATTTATTTATTTATTTATTTTTAAACAGCAACAAAACAATTTCCTTTAACACATTAACACACACACACACACACACACACACACACAGATCAAAATAACATGAATATGGAAACGGAAAAAAAAAATGACTTACGTATAACCAGATGTAAGTGTCCACATAGTTATGGCAATATAGCAGAAACACAACCGAAGAGAGAAAACATGTCCAAAAGTTTGTGGACATGAATAATAGTCTACAGTGATTCTTAAAAGATTTTTCATAATTTTCTATATTTCTGCATAAAAATGACTCCAAACATCCTGAGAGTAGAGAAAGAAAAAAAACTAAAACATAAGTAATACCTAATAAAATAAAATCTAGGTAAAATAAATCTATCTATCTATCTATCTATTCAACGACAACTCCCATGATGCACCACCTTTAAGAACACAAATCAGGGCGCGCCTACATTTCAACCAACCAGAGGGCGCGCAGTCGTCTACGTCAGGTTCTCTGACGTCCCCTTTTTTTCTCAGAGACACAGCGGCTGGCGGCGCCATATTGGAGGAAGAAATTTTTTCGACAAAACGCGAAAAACGTGAAATTGAGCACGATGCTGTATCTGGAGGATTACCTCGAGAGTGAGTATGAGACTTTATCCGAGCGGCGTTGGCGCTTTGGGTTTGCTGGGAGCTTTAAATGTGTGTTATTCGTCGGCCCGTGTGTCTGTGGCCGCTAGCCTAGCATGTTAGCATCCTGACCGTGCTCTCTTGTCGTGGCAGTGATCGAGCAGCTTCCCATGGATCTCCGCGACAGGTTCACGGAAATGAGGGAGATGGACCTGCAGGTTCAGAGTACGTACAGTCCCGCCGGTTAACGGCGCCTCACACCGGCACCGGCACCGGTTTAACGAGCAGACACTGGGGAAAGAAGCCGTGTTTCTGTCATGGACGCACATTATTGATATTGATATTCAGTTAGATGGATGGATGGAGTCTGTATAACCAGAAGTAACTTAAGTGTCCACATAGTTTTGCTGAAACACTACTGAACAGAGAAAATATGTCCAAAAGTTTGTGGACATGAATGACAGTTCACAGTAATTCTTTGCTTATTTTCTACATTTCGTCATAAAAATGTCTGAAAGCATTTTGAAACTATAAAAAGAAAAAGCAAACACATTAAACAGAATTATTAAACTGGTGATTTTATTTATTAAATAAAATGAACCAGTCTTACCACTGAGACTGGGTGGGCTCATAAATAAATGCAGATTACTGTAAATAAAGATAGATACATCAACATAAGTCATAGCAGCAGTGGGAGCAGTGAAAATATATGAATGTGAATGTGCAATAAGAGGAATCAGGGTAGTGCTGGTTCCAAAATATATAAAGGTAGAAAATTGAGGCTACAAGGTTTATCCTGATTGAAACTAGTTAAATAACACAAGAGCGTATTCAACTAAAGGGATAATAAAAACATATAACTTATTTCAGAGCTGAAACTATCGAGTCCAGTCTGTGACATATTCTAATTATTACAGTTATTCATCTATAAATAATAATATCAGCCTTAATGAGAACTTAAAGTCTGTTTTATGACACTTTAAGTTTTAATGTATATATTTATATATATTTATTTATTATGAAACATATCTTAGAGAAACTAATGAGAAACCTTTAGGATTTAACATTTAAGGATAAAAAAAGATAAAACTATTACAGAGAAAACAACCACTGCTGAAACTGTCTATTCCACCTGTTATTATTGTTGTTGTTAGAGTGGCTGATTAATTATCCCAACTTTAAAGTAAATCTGTGTCTTAGCTTTTAATAACCGTGTTCTCAGACCAGACTCGACTCATCAGATGTTCTGCAGGAACCGTTTCAGGAAGCTTTCTTTTCCTGTTTGTTTCCCGTCAGACGCCACAGATCAGCTGGAGCAGAAGGTGATCGAGTTCTTCGTCAACGCCAAGAAGAACAAACCCGAGTGGAGAGAAGAGCAGATGGAGGTCATTAAAAAGGTCCGACTCTCGGAGGAACCACAGAACCACGAGGACACATGTTTGAGCCTGGACCTAATCTGTGACCTGATGTGTTTCAGGATTATTACAAAGCTCTGGAGGATGCAGACGAGAAGGTCCAGCTGGCCAATCAGATCTACGACCTGGTGAGTGAATAACGCTAAGAAAGGATGGAGCTGGTGCTTCTGTTAACTGGATGGGTTCAATAGTTCAATGAAAACACAGCTGATTGAACATCTGTGTCGATATTAGAAACTAAAGCTGAACCAGGACCAGGTTTCCAGTAGTGAACCTGATGACGTGGCCGCTGAGTTTATGTAAACCGTTAATATTGATCATAGTCACTCAGAGGATGAAGATCTCAGCACAATTCTCACGGTCGCAGGTTAAATGTGGTTCAGATGTTTGTCGACCACCAGGTGCTGTTCAGTCCAGACGCCACTAGATGGAGACGGAGACGTTAAAGCTGGACCAGGTCCCGTCTCCCTCCAGGAGAATATCTCTCCTCCTCTTCTTTCCACCATGTTCTCCTCTCTAAGCCTCTTAAAGTTCTCCTCCCTGCTCTCAGCACATCTCACTGCAGAACCTTCTTTAGGAACCTTTCATCTCTGCCTCCATCCAGGAACAAGCTGGAGGGAAACTCTTAAAGCATTTGTCCACTCGGACCAAGTCTTTGCTCTGAGAACCTTTCGGAGCAGGTCCTGGTCTGATGGAGGTGTGGTTCCTCTGTCCTCAGGTGGACCGTCACCTCCGTAAACTGGACCAGGAACTGGCCAAGTTCAAGATGGAGCTGGAGGCCGACAACGCCGGCATCACAGAGATTCTGGAGAGACGTGAGAATCACTGCGTCCAGCTTCACACTGTCTCACGTCTTTATTTACTCCTGACTCATTCCTTTTACTGTCCTCATGTCCTCAGGGTCCTTAGAGATGGACAGTCCGTCTCAGCCGGTCAACAACCACCACGTCCACTCACACGCCACAGCGGAGAGTACGTGTGGCTATAGCGGCTTTAATCAGTCATTATTTATTGCAGAGGAAGGTGTTCGGTGTCTGATTCCCTGTGTTTGATGGTGACAGAGAGGAAGTACAGCGCCCCCACTCACCACACCACAGAACACGTCCCAGAGAAGAAGTTCAAGTCCGAAGCTCTGCTCTCCACCCTCACATCAGACGCCTCCAAGGAGAATACGCCAGGTACCCACTCACCTGTACAGGTGACCCCTCACCTGTACTGTCTGTCAGGTCTTAACCCTTTGTGTCCCCTGCAGGTTGCCGTAGCAACAGCACGTCCTCGTCCACCAACAACGTGTACAGTGTGAACTCTTCTCAGCCTCTGGCCTCCTACAACCTGAGCTCTCTACCTGCAGGACCTGGAGCCGGAGCCGGCGCCATCACCATGGCAGCAGCCCAGGCCGTCCAGGCCACCGCACAGGTAGGGGGACGGCCCGGGGGACGGGTTATTATAGGACGACACTGTGTCCTGTGGTATTAAACGAACATCTCTGTCTGTCCCATGTGTCCTCCAGATGAAGGAGGGACGGAGGACGTCCAGTCTCAAAGCCAGCTATGAGGCCATCAAGAACAACGACTTCCAGCTGAGCAGAGAGTTCTCTCTGTCCAGGGAGAGCACAGCCTACCCGTCCTCGGCCCTGGCCTCCACCCTCACCCAGACCCTCACCCCCAACACCGCCTCCGACTCCCGGGGACGCAAGTCCAAGTAAGACCCCGCCCCCACCTTTAGCTCACCTGTACAGGGACTGGTGGTCACCTTGTCCTCGTCCTCTGTTCCAGGAGCAGCATCAAGTCTTCCAACCACCAGTCGTCTTCGTCCTCGTCCTCTTCGTCTCTGTCCTCCTGCTCCTCGTCCTCAGCTCTGGCTCAGGAACTGTCTCAGCAGGCGTCAGCGCTGCCGGAGGCTGAGGCCAGCAGCCAGGTGGACTGGACCTACGACCCCAACGAGCCCCGCTACTGCATCTGCAACCAGGTACGAGGACGGGCTGCTCCCTACCGCTCACTACTGGTCACTACCGGTCACTGCCGTTCACTACTGCTCCCTACCGGTCACTACTGGTCACTACTGGTCACTACCGGTCACTACCGTTCACTACTGCTCCCTACCGCTCACTACTGGTCACTACCGCTCACTACTGCTCCCTACCGGTCACTACCGGTCACTACTGGTCACTACTGGTCACCACCGGTCACTACCGTTCACTACTGCTCCCTACTGGTCACTACTGTCCCTACCGCTCCCTACTGGTCACTACTGGTCACTACCGGTCACTACTGTCCCTACCGGTCACTACCGGTCACTACTGCTACTGGTCACTACCGGTCACTACCGGTCACTACTGCTCCCTACCGGTCACTACTGGTCACTACCGCTCACTACTGCTCCCTACTGGTCACTACCGCTCACTACTGCTCCCTACCGGTCACTACCGGTCACTACTGGTCACTACTGGTCACCACCGGTCACTACCGGTCACTACTGGTCACTACTGGTCACTACCGGTCACTACTGCTCCCTACTGGTCACTACCGTTCACTACTGCTCCCTACTGCTCCCTACTGCTCCCTACTGGTCACTACCGGTCACTACCGTTCACTACTGCTCACTACTGGTCACTACCGGTCACTACCGGTCACTACTGGTCACTACCACTCACTACCGGTCACTACTGGTTCACTACTGGTCACTACCGGCCTGTGACTCCGCCCTGATCATGTGATGTGTTGTTTCAGGTTTCCTATGGGGAGATGGTCGGATGTGACAACACAGACGTAAGTTTCATCTTTGTGTTAGTTTATTACTGGACTTTCCCTGAACCCTCGTATTTCTGAATGTCTCTGAATGTTTCTGAACATTTCTGAATGTCTCTGAATGTTTCTGAATATTTCTGAATGTCTCTGAATGTTTCTGAATATTTCTGAATGTTTCTGAATGTCTTTGTCCAGTGTCCCATCGAGTGGTTCCACTATGGCTGCGTGGGTCTGACCGAGGCCCCCAAAGGGAAGTGGTTCTGTCCTCAGTGCACAGCCGCCATGAAGAGGAGAGGAAGCCGCCACAAATAAACTGTGGGTGGGGTCAGAGGTCACAGATGGAAACACTAAATGTAATCTGACCCCCACCACCAGGGGGCACTCATCCTCCATCTAGAGGGCGGGGCCAGCCTGGAGCTCAGCTAAAACTACAGACCAGTCATAGGACTACAAATATGGCCAACCAGGAGTTCAGCTAAAACTATAGACCAGTGATAGGACTACAAATATGGCCGCCCAGAGGAGCCTCTCTGTGTTTGTATGAATCCTGAAAGTAGCCGACGTCTTTCTGGAAAGAGAGAGTTAGTGTGTGTATAAGTGTAGTGTGTGTGTCTGTGTGTTTAATGTGTGTTTAATGCGTGATTGTGTGTATTATGTGTGTGGGTCATTTGTGCGTGTGGTGACGTTTCAGGACGTTTCATTCACTCTGATCATCATTGTTGTTTATTTCCATGACTCCGCCCTCTTCCTGTCGGCCATCTTGTTCCAGTAATGCTAGCTGACATCAAATCATTTGTACGATAATAAATAAAATAAAAGTAAATAAACGTGTTGAGTCGTTCTTTGTCGCAGAGGAAGACTCATCAGCCACAACATTATGACCACTGGGTGGAGACAGGTTCTGGTTGTAGATGGTCTGAGACGTCCCACATGTGGATCGGGAGGAGTCTCTGTCTCTGTCTCTGTCTCCTCCTGGAGGAGCAGCAGGAGCTGTTATTGGTGAAGCCTTAGTTTCACTGGGACCCAGGTTCAGTGGTGTGTTCAGGGTCCAGGTGTGAGTTTAGTTTCTTTGAACGAGCGTCCTGATCCTCTGACTGACTTTTTAATTCTAACAAATTAAAGCAACTTCTGCTCATGTTCCTTCACTTTGATATGAGACTGAATAAAGTCTAATCTAGTTTGTCTGGTTCTGGTTTTGGTTCTGGTTCTGGTTCAGACCAGTGGTGAAGCTTCATTTGTTGCTGTTTCTTTAAGGAGTCACACTGAAACACAGAAACACACACATGCTGCTTCCATAAATATCTCAGAGGAGGAGGAGGAGGAGGAGGAGACCTCCTCCTGAGCAGAGACCTCTGACAGAGAAGAAGAAACAGTTTCAAAGTTTAAACCAGAGAAGAAGAACCCCCCCCTTCCTTCCTCCCCTTTAACTCAGACCAGATGCTTCTTCTTCGTCTCCGCTTGTTTTGAACTTCTCACCAGACTTCATGTGATTTCCGTCTCATTTTAGCTCCGCTGAGTTTTAACGGGAGTCGCTGCAGTTTCAGTTAACGGGACTTTTCCGGAGACCGGTCCCGGTGGAGGCGAGAGGAGACGCGGAGGAGAAAGGAGGAGAAAGAAGGAGAAAGGAGGAGAAAGGAGGAGAAAGAAGGAGAAAGGAGGAGAAAGAAGGAGAATAAGAGTTGAAAAGAGAAACAGAGTGGCGCAGTTTGGAGGAGGAGGAGTGAAGGAGTCATATGTTCATCTCTAATTCATGACGAGGATTTAAAGTTTTATCTTTTAAGTTTTAACGAGGCTCCGGTGAAGAATGTTCAGGTTTAAAGTTTGTTTCAGCTGCAGAGGAAATAAAACTCGCTCCTGGTCCTAAAAGTTCCTCCGACCTGAGGATGAGGATGATGAAGATGAGGTGAAGGTCTTCCTCTCATGCTCCGCCTCCTCCTCCGGTCTGCCGGGATGCTGCTCCGGTCCGGGTCCTGGTCCGGATCCCGGTCCCGGTCCCGGTCCGGACCGCTGCTGCTGCTCGGGGTGGCGGCCTGCGTCCTCTACCAGGTCCTGGTGGTGCCTCGGAACCGGCTCCGGTCCGAGGTGGGCGGCAGGAGGCCGGCGGAGGAGGTCCTGATGGAGGCCCGGAGGTTCGTGTGCGGCCTGGAGGCTCAACAGGTGAGTCCACCTGAGCTACACGGGTCTGGGGTTAAATCAGTCATTTTTCCTATGGACTCTGGTTCTGAGTCTGAAGCTGTTTCACCAGAGTCCATTTAAATATCTGAGGATTTTAACATCCAACCCGGTCAGGATCAGAATCAGAAAATACTTAATTACCAAGTAACCAAGGATCTAAGTCTATGTTCACACTCAGATACACAACAGTGTTTATCTCAAACAATAGGATCATTTCCAGTGGGACGTTGGTTGGTTTAATGTGTTTACGTCCATCAGAACCACCTCTGACACCAGAGTCCATTCACAAAACAGCTCGTTTTAAAGTCTAATGTTCACTCTTCCGAACACACAGAGCCAGACACCACTGTCCATTCAACGAGCTGGACTTTGTGTTTGTAGAGAGTTAATTATTTTAGCATCACAGGCTTCAACCAAACTTCATCCCGAAAACTGTGTCAACATTTCTTCCTTAAACGGCCGGTTTCTGGATGGACCTCTGAATGTGTTCCTGACCGTTCTATCTTTAGACCATGAGCTCAAAGGCTTGACACTCATCACCACAATAACACATGAACACACTAAACTAACACAGGGTCAGTGTGTGTGTGTGTTTGTTTACATATCAGCTGGTGGCTCCACCTGTTCAGTCTCAGTAAACAAGCAGGAACCAATAAATCTTTACTGACTTTATTTACTTACTCGTTGTCATGGAGACGATTTCTACAGCCAATCAGATGCAGCCGTTCTCCAGACCTGTACCAGGACCAGACCAGGGGTCCTGGGGCTCTCTCAGGACCTGTGGGGGTCTCCCCTGTTGTGTTCCAGCTGTTCCTGGTTCCTGCTGGGGTCATTTAAATCCAGACTGGAGACCTGGAACCAGCTGGTTCCTGATGGAAACTTTCTCTCTGTTCCCAGGAACATTTGGTCTGTTGTTTCTAAACAGCTGAGAGTCCAGGGTCATGTGACTCAGTCCGGACCTAATTCTGCTCCGTCTCATTGACCTGGTTGTGATAAAGTTTTGGTCCTGTGTGGTCTCCTCAGGTCCAGGTCCTGGGTCAGAAACCCCCCCGACCCCCCCGCCGGGCCGTGGTCCTGACGGGTCGACAGTCCCTGTGGGACACTGAGGTCCAGATCTTCCAGAGGGTCCTGCAGCAGAAGGACTACAACGTCCAGACGTCCAGATACGCAGAGACGGGACACATCCTGAGGACACGGGACGGTAACATGTCCTCACATCATCTGGAGTGTAACCATGGAGACGGACATCCCCTCTGTCTCCGTGGTTACAGGTGTAACAGTCTCTGTCTCCGTGGTTACAGGTGTGGGTGGGTGGAGCCTCCTGCTGTGTCTCACCAGCTCAGAGCGGAGCTGTCTGAGGAGGATCACCTTCTCTCACCTGCAGCGTCATCAGATGGTGAGACTCACCTGTCCTCAGCTGGGTCACCTGACCTGTGACGTCACAGCTCACCCGTCTCTGTCTCCATGGTTACAGGTGAACCTGCTGCCTGGACTGATGGAGGCGTTCTCTGATGCCGGTGGAGGTCTCTGTCGCTTCCTCACTCGGTCCCAGCTGACAGGTAAACCAGGGGGGCGGAGTCAGAGTCCAGGTGGAGATTTAACCTTTGACCTTTACCCTGTCTCCTGTCTCAGGATCCGACCTCCACATGGAGCCTCACGCCTGTGGATCGACCAATCAGAAGCTTCAGATTCTCCAGGACAGGTAAGTGATCTGGTTCTGATCTGGTTCTGATCCTGTTCTGGCTTTGTTCTGATGTGGTTCTGGTTTCTATTTTGTGTCTTCAGTCTATTCGCTCGTGTCCAAGCCCCGCCGCCTGCGCTGGTTGCCATGGTGAACGTTTACGTCCTGGTGACCTCAGTGAATCCTCTGACCTCCTTCCTGCATGACGTCGCCGTGGTGACGACCAATCAGCAGCCGAGAGGGCGAACGCTGAAGGTGAGTCAGCTGTCAATCATTTACAGGATGGTCACGTGATCCCTGACGTCATGTGACCTTCTTCCTGTGTTAACTCCTCCCCTCAGCTCAGGGACTTCCTGACCTCCCATGATGCTTTGCACCAGGTGAAGAAGGTGATAGGTGGAGTACTGCTCGCAGCGACCAATCAGAAGCAGCCAACTGCCAGCAGGTGAGATCTTCCATGTTGTGATGTCATCAGCTCCAGTCGATCCTGTTAGCAGGTTAGCAGGTTAGCATGTTAGCTCAGTAGCAAGTTAGCACATCAGCATCTCAGCTTGGTAGCAGGTTAGCACGTTAGCTTGGTTAGTTAGCTTGTTTGCAGCTTGTCATCACCTCCTGCAGGAGAAAGATGTAACTGCAGGATGAACGAATGTCTAGGTGTGTGTGTGTGTGTGTGTGTGAGTGTGTGTGTGTGTGTGTGAGGGTGTGTGTGTGTGTGTGTGAGGGTGTGTGTGTGTGTGTCTCAGACACAGTGAGAACATTGTTACACTCCACACATTATATTATTAAATTAAACTTTATTTAAACCTCTTTCGTTTTACTGTTTCCTGTCATGCCTGCATTAGCCCAGTAGATGGCGCCTCCAGCCACATTTAACCTTTTTGACTGTAAAAATGACCAAAGAATAGAAAAGTGGAGAGTGAAACAAGAGAAACAAGGAGGTTATTAACTCCGATCAATGTTGTTCCAAAAATAAGAATTGGGAAAGAATGCGCTCTGTGTTTTTTCTTGGAATAAGCTTCAATTAAACCGGATCTGATGAAGTATGTTCTTACCTTAACTCATTTATTTCTTGTTTCTATCTTTTAATCGTGTTGCTGATATCTTAGAATAGAACGGAATAGAATAGAATGGAATAGGTGTCCTTTAAAAAGTAGAATAAAAACACAAAAGAATAAAAGTAGAAGGGATCCAGTAGAAGACAGACAAGAGTAAAAATAAACAGCATCCAGTGTAAAAACAGCCTCATAGCAGAGTTTAGTGTAAGAACAGGAACTGTTTCATTAACCCAGAGTCTGACTCTGTTTCACCTTGGTCCTGGTTCGGTTTCATTCTTTCAGCTCAACTTTACAAACTGTGTGAACACGTTGGAGCTAAAACCAGAATAAAACCATCAGATCCAGGAGGAACAAGTTAGAAAACCACAAACATGTTGAACCAACCATTTCTAGAACTTAGAATGTAAATCTAACCTGGACATTTCTAAAGCTGATCAACACATTTAGTTATTTACAACTATTTCCACTAAAAATAATTTTCTGTGACTGTATTTAAGACCATGTCCAGTGGGTGAATAGATGAATGGATGAATAGATGAATGGATGAATCGACTGTTAATGGCCGGACTCAGTTCAGAAGCTGATTGAGAATCTGTCTGATTTTAGAGAATGAGTTCAGGTCTGGTGTGTTTCAGGTGTGTGTCGTGTTTCCAGCTGTTCACCTTCACCCTGGTCTTCAGCGGCTCCATCACACCTGTCGTCGTCCAGGTAAGAGACCTCTGACCCCAGACCCAGACCCAGACCCAGACCCCTTTCCTCCGACCCCTGTGCTCCTTGTCCTCGTGTTGATCTGCTGACAGAGCTCAGAATAACTACACTCCTCTGATCCTTAAACACAACGTCCAGCAGAGGGCAGCGTGTCCTCGTCCGTCTCTCACGTCTGTCTCCTCGTCCTCAGGTGGACACACAGTTGACCTTCTGGTCTCTGAGCGATGACACCCTCGACAGACAGGTCACCAGAGACCAGGTCCTGGAGGACACGCTGGACTTTCTGCTGTCCCCAGAGACACACCTGTCCCCAGAGACAGGGCAGCGGCAGGTGAGTCTACTAAGATTATCTTCATAAAATAAATAAAAAAGTTTAAAGTAAGTAATATATTTTATATTCCTATATTTATATGTTCTTTATATTTATATTTCTATCTGTATATTAATATTTATATGTTTGTATGTATTTATATGTATTTATATGTATTTATATGTCTTGTGTTGCAGGAATCCTGCCGAGCGTCTCTGTGTTTGTCACATGATCATTTTCTTCTTCTGCTCCAGTTTCAGCAGCAGATGAAGAAGCCGTCGTCCTTTCAGCTCGTACGTTTCCTCTCAACGATTCATCATGAAAAACTTGACGTAATTTAAGCCTGAACACGTCTCTCTGCAGCTCTACCCCAGCGTCTTGTCCTCGTCCTCGTCTCCTCTGGACGTCCTCCTGGTCCAGGTGGCAGATTTCTACTCTGTGAAGACAAACATCAGCTGCAGGTGAAACTCGTTGTGTTGTTATTTTATAAATTTACTACATTTCATTTAATAATGTTTTCATTTTTCTTTACTTTAATCTGATAACGCTGGTGTCATCGTCATCGTCATTGTTAGTCTTCGTTATTTATTCTAACCTGAACTCGTTGTGTCTCTCAGGACGGAGGAACCGACCAATCAGCATCCAGCAGCGTCCCCCTCTGAGGACGGAGGTCAGACTTTAGAAACATGTGGAGGTCTGCTCAGACGTCTGGTCTCTGATTGGCTGGTTCCTCTGTTCCAGGTTCCTGTGTTGACGCCCACCTCCGACAGATCTACACCGCCCCGCCCCTCGCCCTGACTCCGCCCTTCAGCCCCCGGGTCAAGGAGTACCGCGCTGAGGTGACCTTTGACACGGTGACCGTTCGAATCCGGCCGGAGCCGGTGAGCCCGGCCTGCAGGGTCCACCTGGACGAGCACCGAGGCCCCAGGTGAGACCAGGACCTTCTGACCTTCTGACCCTTTGACCCTGTGACCCTCTGACCCTCTGACCCTCTGACCTTCTGATCCTTTGACCTTCTGACTCTGTGACCCTGTGACCTTCTGACCCTGAGACCTTTGACCTTCTGACCTCCTCCTGGCTGGCTTTCAACTCTGAGGTCCTCTGGTAATAAATGCTGCTGCTGTGAGTGCGACACCGGCCTCCGCGCTTCTGGTGAACCCAGCTCAGGCGCTGTGGGCCCTGGCCCCGACACCCTGGCCCCGACAATGGCCCCGACACCCTGGCCCCGGCCCTGGCCCCGACACCCTGGCCCCGGCCCCGACAATGGCCCCAACACCCTGGCCCCGGCCCCGGCCCTGGTCCCGACACCCTGGCCCCGGCCCCGACAATGGCCCCAACACCCTGGCCCTGGCCCCGACCCTGGCTCCGACACCCTGGCCCCGACACCCTGGCCCTGGCCACGACACCCCGGCCCCGGCCCCGACCCTGGTCCTGGCCCTGGCCCTGGCCCTGGCCCTGACACTGGCCCTGACCCCGGCCCCAACCCTGGCCCTGGCCCTGGCCCCGACACCCTGGCCCTGACACCCTGGCCCTGGCCCCGACCCTGGCCCCGATACCCTGGCCCTGACACCCTGGCCCTGACACTGGCCCCGGCCCCGGCCCTGACCCCGGCCCCGGCCCTGACCCCAGCCCCGGCCCTGGCCCCGATACCCTGGCCCTGACACCCTGGCCCCAACCCTGGCCACGACCCCGACACCCTGGCCCCTGCCCCGGCCCCAACCGACCAGGCCGTTCACCCTCCTCACTGCAGGGCTGAACCTGGCGGCTCCTCGGCTGCTCCGGTGCTCCTGCTGCCAGGCGGCGGGGAGGCCGCTGACCTTCTGACCCTCTGTCCCCCTCTGTCCCTCTGTCCCCCTCTGTCCCCCTCTGTCCCTCTGTCCCCCTCTGTCCCTCTCTGACCCTCTGTCCCCCTTTTGACCCTCTGACCCAGGATGGCGAACTACCCGGTCGGCCTTGGCGACAGCAGGATCAACATCCTTGTGACGGACGACTCTGGTCCAGAGCCGGTTGTCATGGCGATCTACAGCGTCCATGTTTACCGCGAGAGCCGGCCCAGTCTGCCCATGTTTGGAGACCATGTGACCTGCAGCTTCCTTCAGGTACATCTGAGACCAGTCCTCAATTTGTTGCTCTGGTTGTTGCTCTAGTTGTTGCTCTGGTCATTTCTCTAGTTGTTGCTCTGGTCGTTTCTCTAGTTTGTTGCTCTAGTTGTTGCTCCAGTCATTTCTCTAGTTGTTGCTCTGGTCATTGCTCTAGTTGTTGCTCTAGTCGTTTCTCTAGTTTTTGCTCTAGTTGTTGCTCTGGTCATTTCTCTAGTTGTTACTCTGGTCGTTTCTGTAGTTGTTGCTCTAGTCGTTTCTGTAGTTGTTGCTCTGGTCATTTCTCTAGTTGTTGCTCTAGTTGTTGCTCTAGTTGTTGCTCCAGTCATTTCTCTAGTTGTTTCTCTAGTCGTTTCTCTAGTTGTTTCTTTAGTCGTTTCTCTAGTTGTTTCTTTAGTCGTTTCTCTAGTTGTTGCTCTAGTTGTTGCTCTAATTAAACCTGAATATTGTCCCAGAGTCACGTCATTTTAAATTAAAATTTAACATTTTTATTTTAGATTCTAAAACCAAATAAAAGAAAAGAAGAGGTGAAAGAATCTAATGAACTAATAAAGAAATAAGAGTTGGTTCTTTAATGTGTGAAACCAGTGGTTTTTAGTTTTTAGTTGTTTCCATCAGACGACTTCAATCATTTTAACTCCTTGTTTCTACAGATTCAGCAGCGTTTGTGTTTGTGTCCAGAACAAACTGAGTTTCTTTGGTTTCGTGTGAAGCGTCTCAGACGTTGGATGAAGTCAGACTTTGATGAAAGAAGCTCTGGTACCAACAAGAAAATCCCTGTTAAGTTTTCTTGTCTCACTTTGTTGTGAGATGCAGCAGCGACCGGTAGAATGTAGCAGGAGGACGAGAACCCTGGAGGAGGAGGAGGAGGAGAGGAGGAGAGAGGAGAGAGGAGAGGAGGAGAGGAGAGGAGGAGAGAGGAGGGGAGGAGAGGAGAGGAGGAGAGAGGAGAGAGGAGAGAGGAGAGGAGAGGAGGAGAGAGGAGAGGAGGAGAGAGGAGAGAGGAGGAGGAGAGGAGGAATAGAGGAGGGGAGAGGAGATGAGAGGAGAGAGGAGGAGAGAGGAGGAGGAGGAGGAGGAGGAGAGGAGGAAGAGAGGAGGGGAGAGGAGAGGAGGAGGAGGAGAGGAGAGGAGGAGGAGAGGAGGAGGAGAGGAGGAGGAGAGGAGGAAGAGAGGAGGGAGGAGAGGAGGAGAGGAGGAGAGGAGAGGAGGAGAGGAGGAGGAGGAGAGAGGAGAGAGGAGGAGGAGAGGAGGAGGAGAGGAGGAATAGAGGAGGGGAGAGGAGATGAGAGGAGAGAGGAGAGGAGAGAGGAGGAGGAGGAGGAGGAGGAGAGGAGGAGAGGAGGAGGAGAGGAGGAATAGAGGAGGGGAGAGGAGATGAGAGGAGAGAGGAGGAGAGAGGAGGAGGAGGAGGAGGAGAGGAGGAAGAGAGGAGAGGAGAGGAAGGAGAGAGGAGTAGGAGAGGAGAGAGAGGAGGAGGAGAGAGGAGAGGAGAGGAGGAGGAGAGGAGGAGGAGAGGAGGAGGAGAGGAGGAGGGAGGAGGAGGAGGAGGAGGAGGGAGGAGAGGAGGGGAGAGGAGGAGGAGGGAGAGGAGAGGAGGGAGGAGGAGAGGAGGAGGAGGAGAGGAGAGAGGAGGAGGAGGAGAGGAGGGGAGGAGAGGAGGGGAGAGGAGGAGGAGGAGGAGGAGGAGGAGGAGGAGAGGAGGAGGAGAGGAGGAGGAGAGGAGGAGGAGGAGGAGAGGAGGGGAGGAGGAGAGGAGGAGAGGAGGGGAGGAGAGGAGAGGAGAGGGGAGGAGGAGAGAGGAGAGGAGGGGAGGAGGAGGAGGAGAGGAGAGGAGGGGAGGAGGAGGAGGAGAGGAAGGATAAGATGAAGGAGGAGGATAAGAAGAAGAAGGTGGTGGCGGTGTGTTTGAAGGAGGAGGAGGAGGAGGAGAGGAGGAGGAGGAGGTGTGCTTGTGCTTGTGAAGGGGAGGTCAGACGTGGCGGCTCCTGGTTTTACTCGACCTCCGACCTGTGACAGGAGCCAAGAAGAAGAAAGAGACGAGGACGAGGAGGAAGAAGACGAGTCAAATCTAAAAAGAGAAGAGGGGGCGGGGCTTCAGACAGGAAGGGGGCGGGGCCTCTCCTCCTAGGAAGCCGCTACCAGAGGAGCTCAGGGCTGCAGGGGCTGAGAAGGTGAAAGCAGATCTGATAAATATCAGGGACATTTATCGACCAATAGCAGAACTTAAAATGGGTCCGTCTTAGAGCTGGTGTAACGTGTCCACATGTCTCTGGTCTTCGTTCTGAGTTCACAAGTAATTGTAAAGGATTTGTGTTTTTTTGGGAAGAGGAGGAGGTGAAAGCATCAGCGTCTCTGTGTTTACTGCGTTTTTAAAGTGAGGGATAAAACCAGCGCAGACTCAGTAATAAAGGTTTCAGCTGTTCGCAGGGAGACACAGACACTGTCTCTCTGCCATCCTGTCCTCATCTCTAAGTACAGTTAAAGAGGACGTCCTGGGTCCTCAGGAGACACGGACATATACAGCTGTGTATCGTCAGCGTAGCTGTGGACACTTACTCCATGTCTCCTGAGGACTCCACCAAGAGGCAGCATGTACAGATTAAAAAGTGTTGGACCTAAGATTGAGCCTTAGGGGACGCCACCGTCCTCTCAGATGAGGAGTGTCTGTGTCTCCATGGTAACGTGTCTCTGGTGTCTCTCTTCCAGGACTGTGGTCTCCAGGTCCTACCGGCTCAGTCCTGTGGTCTCCAGCCTCACGTCACGTCTCAGAGTCCAGTCAAGGCCTGCAGCTCTGGACATGTCCCAGGTTGGATGTCTCACCTGTCTCCACCTGTCTCCCTGTCTCTCTGTCTCTCTGTCTCACCTGTCTTTCTGTCTGTCCCAGGTCGGTGGGTGGTTCCGTGTCTCAGCTGCTCTGACAACAGGACGTGTGATTGGAGGGAGGTTGTCTGGCAACCAGAGGGCTGCTCCCATTGGCAGGTGGAGCGTCCCCTGCTACAGGACTGTCTCCAGGACAGGAAGGTGAGGACAACTGGTCTCAAGTCACGTCCTGTCGAGGCAGAAGACTCACCCCCGTCCCCTCCCCGTCTCCATCCCAGGTGCTGTTCATCGGGGACTCCACTAATCGTGGGATGATGTACTTCCTGATGGAGCGGGTCAACTCCAGTCTGGAGGATTGGGACAAAGTCCACGAGACGCTGGTCCACCGGGACCTGAACGGGGGACGGACTCTGGTCGGGTACTCGTATTACCCCCAGTTCTGGCTGGAGCCCATGTCCAGGCCCACCTTCAGAGAGACGCTGCTGCAGCTGTTGGACAGGTGAGAGGACGTCTTGTTGTCTCCAGGTCTGTCCTCCATGTCCTCTGTGTCCTCCATGTCCTCCATGTCCTACATGTCTCCCATCAAGGTCCCGGCCTCTGGAGAACTCCAACCGGACGGTCCTGGTGGTGGGAGGGGTCCAGTGGCTGAGCACCAATCACCTGAGGATTCTGAGGGACGTCCTGGACAGGTAGACACCACCCAGTATGACTGTCCATCATCACTGGTTACCATGACAACATGTCTCTCTCTCCCCCTGTCCTCCTCAGAGAGTCTCTTGGGGACGTCTTGGTGGTGGTCAAGTCTCTGGGGATGGGGTTCCACCTTCCTGTGGACGGGATCCGGTCTCTGAGTCTGGTAGGTCCCACTTCCCATAAACCACCTGGTCACATGACGTCACATGACATCACGTGTCTCTGCGTGTCTCAGACGGAGGTCCAGCGTCTCCACAGGGACAACTCTGACATCATCGCTGCTGCTAAGCATCATGGGTACGAGGTGATTGACACCTTCAGCGTCA
This sequence comes from Mugil cephalus, assembly GCF_022458985.1. Classification (NCBI taxonomy): domain Eukaryota; kingdom Metazoa; phylum Chordata; class Actinopteri; order Mugiliformes; family Mugilidae; genus Mugil; species Mugil cephalus. The sequence continues at coordinate 86,074 of NC_061791.1, read as the reverse complement.
CCATGGGGCGCTACAAGGAGTTCCTGGCTGGACGCTGCGCATGTCACTTCCACGAGGTACCGGCCAATCACAGGGCAGCACCCTGGACACACCCACACACCTGGTGGTCCTGGTCCTGGTCCTGGTCCTGGTCCTGGTCCTGGTCTAGGTCTAGGTCTAGTCTGATATAAAATCAATCCTTTTGTTTCCTCAGGTGAAGAGGTTCTGGTCTCCAGGTGAAACCAGGACCACACCTGGACGAACCGGCCAATCAGCCGTGCTGGACACGGACCGGGAGGCGGGGCCTAACCTGCCAACCTATCACGTCAGAGGACCAGTGAACCAGGTGTACTCTGAGATCCTGCTGAGCCGCCTCTGTCCCAGAACCAGAGACTGAACACCTGAGACCAGGATTCACCTGACCCCTCCAGGACGTGGACTTTGATTCCTAAAAACAGCATGAATTCCAGTGGAAAGAGGAGACAGTTTGTCTCAGGTGGACTTTGTCTCACCCAGAACCTGGACCTGAACAAAACCAGAACCTGCCAGAATCACTCACATTAAAAACACCATCTACTCCACCTGGACCTGACTGATCTAACAGGTCCTGTTAGGACCCAGGACCTCAGAGACTCCGTATTTTAGACCTGATCCAGGGACGGACTCCAAGGATTCCTGGGTCTTTAAGACCAGATCAGAGTCCAGACCTGAGAATTAAAGACCAAAACCTTCATCCTGAACGGGACTCTGTCTCCTTCAAACACTAGCTGCTAACTGTATGCTAAAGCTAAGCTAATGTTGCACAGCACACTTTCTGATAGAGTGAAGGATGCTAACCAGCTAGTGAAGGATGCTAACTAGCTAGAGAAGGCTGCTAACTGGTTAGCGGTGGATGCTAACCAGCTAGAGAAGGCTGCTAACTGGTTAGCGGTGGATGCTAACCAGCTAGAGAAGGCTGCTAACTGGTTAGCGTGGATGCTAAGCCTCAGTCAGGTTTTCCTCAGTGACTGATTGTGTTCCAGATATTATCCAGAACCAAAGATGTTATATTATATATTATTATATTATTAGATATTCACGTCTTATGTTATTTTCTATTTTTCTACAGATGCTTATTTTACCTTAAACTCTGTTTACAACTCCTGAATAATTATAAGACACGATGTTTAACGTTAATAAAACATCTTTATATCAAACATGGAACTGATCCGTCACTTTTATTTATTTATTTATTGAAACATTTTAAGTTTTAAGAGTTTTTATCTGAAAAACCTGAAAGAACAAAGGGGTGGGGGGGCTCAGGTGAAACTGGTCTGAATGTGGCCCCTGAATCAGAGAGGAACCCTCAAACCGAACCTCCTCCTCTTCACTTCCACCTGCCCTCATGGCTAATAACGCCTCTGATCCATCCGACCAATCAGAGACCAGCTCTGACGTCAGAGGCCGAGCTGTCCAATCAGGGGCGTCCTGGTCCACGTCTCCTTTCTGGGTAAAAACTTCTCTCCAGGTGAATTCCTGCATCGGACCAAACGGACCGAACCAGCGAGGATGAGGCCGAGGCCGCTGCGCCTGTGACGGGCAGACTGAGCCGTGGAGCCCCGTGGATGAAGAGGGATGGAGCCCCGGACCCGTGGAACCTGGAGCCGTGGAACCCGGACTGGTGGAACCTGGAGCCGTGGAACCCGGCTCTTGTGCACCCTGACCCTGCTGCTGGTGTCCGTGTGTCCGCTGTGCTGCAGAGGAAACTGGATGTGAGTACGAAGCAGAGTCCCTTCAACAAACCACCGCTTTTATTCCTTCAGCTTAAAATCCACAGGTTTTATTTTAGTCTTCCAACCAAACTTCATGAGGAAAAAATTATAAAGAATCTGTGTAGTTTAATTAAATAATAATAATAATAATTAGTTGTTTACAATCTTTAACAACGCTAAGGATGCGCATGCGCAATTCATTTAGAGAACGTTAATTATCAAAACTTTATTTAACTTAATTCAGCTGCTCAAGGTTTAATTGAGTTGATAAAGAAACTGATTTTAATGATCCACGCGGGAAATGACTTGGCTGCACATAAAAGAAACACTGAATAAAAAGAATGACAAAATAAAGTAAGATCTAGTACAATAAAATAAAATACTCTAAGCCAGAAACATTAACATGGAGCAACTCAAAACTAGAATCTGTAACTTCAGTAAATTAATTACATGATATTTTATATCTGTTGTATTTCTAAATGTGATTTATAAGTTTATTGTTTTCCTTTTATTTTTTATCCACGTTCTTGTTGTACTTTTATTTGATCATTTTCTCTGCTACATTGTTCTCGTCTTTGGATATTAATGTTTTTATTTGCTCTGACTGGAAATAACTCTGGTTCTGCTTCTGTTGGTTTGACCCTCATCATTTTAAAATAATCCATTCAAAAACGCTCGAAGAATAAACACATTATTTTCTACTTTTTTTTTAACATAAATCCTTTAATCAACTTCACTCCTGATCATAAATAAATTTAACCTCTTTAACCCTTTTCCCAATTTTTTGTTAATTTCTTTTAACATTTTTTTGTTGTTGTTGGATTTAAAGGGTTGAAATTCAGCTTGTTTTTGCTGCGTTTCTCTAAATGTGATGTTTTGTGAATGGACCTTGGTCCTTGTTCCCCGGTCCCTGGTCCTTGTTCCCTGGTCCCTGGTCCCTGGTCCCTGGTCCTTGGTCCCCGGTCCTTGGTCCCTGGTCCTTGGTCCTTGGTCCCCGGTCCTTGGTCCCCGGTCCCCGGTCCTTGGTCCCCGGTCCCTGGTCCCTGGTCCCTGGTCCCTGGTCCCTGGTCCCTGGTCCCCGGTCCTGTGCAGGTGGCTGGGGGTGACCTCGGCGGGGGTCCCAGAGAAGCTGGTCTGCTCCAGCCTCCCTCTGAGCCCCAGGCAGCTGGACCTGTGCCTCAGGAAACCACTGATCTGGTCCAGCGTGGCGGACGGAGCTCGGATCGCGGTTTCCGAATGTCGGAGTCAGTTCAGACACGAACGGTGGAACTGCTCCACCACCGAGGACCCGCCGGGGTTCGGCCCCGAGCTGACCAGCGGTGGGTGGTCAATACTAGTCAGTACTAGTTACTACTAGTGAATACTAGTAGGAATACTAGCAGAAATACTAGCAGTAATACAGGTTTTAATAGTACTTAATACTAGTAAATACTAGTTAATACTCGTTTTAATAGTACTACTAATACTAGTTAGAATTATATTTCTTGGACTCATTAAACCACAATGTACTTTTTTCAGAGCTGTCTCTTCATTTTTTCTGATGGCGCCCTCTGCTGGATGACATGTGTAACCCAAGGTCCCATTCTCAGACCGATTCTATTCAGTTTCTACGTAAATGACCTGAAGTTTGGCCAGATGTCTTGTACTTTATGATGATGATAGAAACAAAACAAGGAGCTGCTGCAACGTCATCAGCCTGTGTCTGTTTACTTTAATATTCTTGACGAGACCGAACCTTCATGGGTTTGTCTCAGATTTAATGTTTTAAATGTTCTTGTTAATGTAATAATAATTCATTAATTAAATGTAATAGTAGCTGGACTACGACTGAAAACTAGTCCAGCACTTTTACACAGATGATTAATGCATCATTAGGGTCATCGTTAGGGTTAATTCAATAAACCACTAAACGAAACAAACAGAACTTAATACTAGTTAATTTTAGTTAGTATTAGTCAATATTAGCTACAATTACTTAATTAGTTAGAATGATATTTAATATAATCAGATAATTTAATGATGTTTAATGAACCTTCTCAGAGTCTTTTACTGTTTAGAATCAATCAAGTCAAATCATGACAAGTTTCATTCATTCATTCATTAACAGACTTTCACTGGTTGCCCACAGGAACCAAGGAAACGGCGTTTATCTACGCTGTGATGGCGGCGGGACTCGTCCACGCCGTGACGCGCTCCTGCAGCCAGGGCAACATGAGCGAGTGTGGCTGCGACGCCCGGCTGAAGGGCGGGGCCCCGGTGGCTGGGGGCGGGGCCCCGGGGGCTGGGGGCGGGACCCCGGGGATGGGAGGCTGGCACTGGGGCGGCTGCTCCGACCACATCCAGTACGGGATCTGGTTCAGCCGCACCTTCATGGGCAACACTCTGAGAAACGAGTCCAGCAGCCGAGGAGGGTTCACGCTGAGCACCATGAACGGGCACAACAGCGAAGCTGGACGCCAGGTACCGCTAGCCTGCTAGCATGCTAACATGCTAACATGCTAACATGCTAATGTAACAGTGTCTCCGTCCTGCAGGCGATCGCCAGGACGATGTCCATTGATTGCCGCTGTCATGGCGTCTCTGGTTCCTGTGCGGTGAAGACGTGCTGGAGGACGATGGCGCCGTTCGGCCGAGTCGGTTCGTACTTGAAGGAACGATACGAACGCAGCGTTCAGGTGTCACACCGGTCCAGGAGGAAACTCCGGAGGAAAGACCGCCTCCACGTCGACAAACATCAACTCATCTACTTCAACAAGTCTCCAAACTACTGTGTGGAGGACCGGCGGAGGGGCGTGGCCGGCACCAGGGGGCGCCGCTGCAACCGGACGTCCACCGGGCCGGACGGCTGCAACCTGCTCTGCTGTGGGAGGGGCTACAACACTCACGTGGTCAGAAACGTCCAGCGATGCGAGTGCAAGTTCGTCTGGTGCTGCTACGTCCGCTGCAGGCGCTGCGAGAGCATGAGCGACATGCACACCTGCAAATAACATCACACCTGGACACAATATAACAACACACCTGCAAATAACAACACACCTGGACACAATATAACAACACACCTGCAAATAACATCACACCTGGACACAATATAACAACACACCTGCAAATAACAACACACCTGGACACAATATAACAACACACCTGCAAATAACAACACATCTGCAAATAACAACACACCAGGAACTAAAAGGAGGGCTGGTTCTGGTTCTGGTTCTGGTTCTGGTTCAGTGACAGCTGAGAGGTTTGTTTATTTATATTAAAATTAACATGAAAACTACACAAATAATTTCCTCTGTTTTAATTAAAGACATATTTAATAATAACAATATATTTCAAGAATCTCAACCTGAGTTCTTTAGGTTCTAGTTAGGGTTCCTAAGGTTCTGGTCTAGTCTGTTCTCCTCTCTGCTGTCTCAGGGTTTTTCTCATCCGTGATGACAGAGCAAAAAGTTTCAGCTTCTTTTTTACGCTCCAGGATTTCCTGCTATTCTAAACCTGAACGGGGTCTCAGGGGACTCAGAGTGGACTCAGAGTGGACTCAGAGTGGACTCAGAGTGGACTAAAAGTGGACTCAGAGTCAACAAGATGATGATCTGAGTCCTGGAGAACGTTAAATCTCTGAAGGTGAATCTGATCATTTATCTGGAGTTTGATTTTAGAAACGAGTTGGAAAAACACGTCCTGGATCCAGAGATCACAACTGTGTTTTACATACAGCCCATGAACTAACCACACAGCCCATGAACTAACCGAGATGTGAATATTTGTGTATTTGTGTGTTGTGTATTGACAGCTGTTTCATTTTGAATGTGTGTCAGTAAATGTGATGCTGTAACAACGAGGGGTCGAAATGAATCCTCATTTATTTATAACTTCATCATCGTGTGGTCGGTGTCTTATAGACCGAGAGTAAAGCAGAGGAAGTTTTTAGACTAAAAGGCAGAAACATATAAAGCTTGTGTACTCATGTATTTGTGTGTTTGTTTGTTCTCATAAATGACGTCCACACTGAAGACGCTGGACCTGTGAGTGGGTTTTGTGATAATAACGATTAGATCTGAGTCAACTCAGGTTTTATTTCAGGACAAAGTGACAAGAATGAAAAGCTCTGAGTCAGCGGATTACAGAGGAAACACATGAGAGGAGGAGGAGGAGGAGAAGGAGGAGGAGGAGAGTCTAAAGAGTCGGAGGAGGTCTGAGGCTGGATCAGACGACATGGAGCTCCGACAGAGTTTACAGCTGCTGCTGGTTTCACTGCTGATGATGAAAGAAGTGGAGACGTCAGACGCTGCTCAGGTAAATATTCTGGCTCATGTTTATATGTGTTGATATGTGTCGGACCAGTTCACCTGTTCATCAGAAACAACAAGAGTTTCATTCTTTCTCAATTCAACCTTCTTTTTTTTTTTTTGAAACACAAAGATTTTAATATTTTCAATAATCTAAATGCACACACACACACACACACACACACACACACACACACACACACACACACACACAGGAGGCTTTTGTGGGTTAGTAGCCTGTCTATTCATCCATTCATCCATTCATTGATCTGTAGACGTTTCCAGAAGCAGTTGCAGCTGTTAGGATGTTTCTGAGCTGATGAGGGATGAGAGACGCTGAAGGTTCCAGTTTCCTGGAGGATGTGATGGAGCTGATCAGTAATTACTCTCACTTCCTGTTGACACTTTCATTCCTGAGTCCGGACACAGATCTCAGCCTGTTCACTCTCTGAAACCATTCATTCATTCATTCATTCATTCATTCATCACTCCTCAGTGTTAACAAACCTCCACATATTTAACTTCTAAGCAGCTAAAGGCCTCTCTCACATTGGCTGATGTTCATGTTGATGAATCCACTCAACAACCAAAGACACTGCTCTCTGTCCACAAAGAACATGTGGGACAATGTTTAGTGGACAGATGAGACCAGAGTAGAATAGTTTGGTTTAAATGTTTGGAGATGAACCAACACTGCATTCCAGCATCAGAACCTCATCCCTCCATGAAACATGGGGGCGCTAATGTCCTGGGTTCTACCAGAGTATCTGGTAGAACTCCTGGCTCCATGTTCCACTTTTAGGACGTGTTTTGTGTCATGTTTGCGTCACGTTTGTCTCCGTCAGAACTTCTGCTCCAACACCACGGTTTTGAGGACTCGGACCTCGTGTCATTCGTGCAGAATCAGCGCTTTGACCCCGTGTCCTTCAGGGTTCAAACAGACTCCAGGGTCCAACGCCATGAACTGCAGGTGAGGACGTCGTCATGTGATCAGTGACTTGAGCAGCTACATGCTACAACACTCTAACACATGCTACAATTTGCTACATGCTAAAACATGCTACATGCTACAACACTCTAAAACATGCTACAATTTGCTACATGCTAAAACATGCTAACACATGCTACAATTTGCTACATGCTAAAACATGCTACATGCTACAACACTTTAAGACATGCTACAATTTCCTACATGCTAAAACATGCTAACACATGCTACAATTTGCTACATGCTAAAACATGCTACATGCTACAACACTTTAAGACATGCTACAATTTCCTACATGCTAAAACATGCTAACACATGCTACAATTTGCTACATGCTAAAACATGTTACATGCTGAAACACTCTAAGACATGCTACAATTTGCTACATGCTAAAACACTTTAAGACATGCTACAATTTCCTACATGCTAAAACATGCTACATGCTAAAGTACTCTAAGACATGCTACAATTTGCTACATGCTAAAACATGCTACATGCTAAAACACTCTAAGACATGCTACAATTTGCTACTTGCTAAAACACTTTAAGACATGCTACAATTTCCTACATTCTAAAACACGATACATGCTAAAACATGCTACATACTAAAACACTCTAATACATGCTAAAACGTGCTACATACTAAAACACTCTAATACATGCTAAAACATGCTACATACTAAAACACTCTAATACATGCTAAAACGTGCTACATACTAAAACACTCTAACACATGCTAAAACGTGTTAGATGCTAAAACGTGCTAACGTGAGCATGCCTGCTGCAGGTACGAGGTCAGGACTTCTAGCATGACGCTCAATATCAGGGGCTGTTCCTTCGAGTGCTACAAGGAGGTGGAGCTGAAGACCTGCTGTCCAGGATTCTGGGGTCCAGACTGCATGGGTGAGTCCACCAGAACCAGAACCAGTCAGTTGGAGAGACGATTCTGTTTACACTGAAAGGGGGGTCCTGAGGCCTCCAGGTGACTCCTGATTCATCAAGTCCTGGTTCCTGCAGGATGCACATGGTCCTGCAGGGACCAGGACTTCCTTCCTCCCTCAGACACTCAGTCAGCAGGAATTTATCTGCTGACACCAGACAGAAACCACGAGACCAGTCCCCCTGTCCCCCATGATCCCCGGGACCAGGGGTAGATAGGGGGGGTCCCGGAGGAGGACTGATGTCCATGTTGTTGTCCTCTCTGTGGTCCAGGGTGTCCTGACGAGGACGGTCGTCCCTGCAGTGGTAGAGGATCCTGCTCTGATGGTCTGGGAGGAAACGGGACCTGCACCTGTCAGGTAACGCACCCCTGGAGGGTCTGGATCCTGGTCCAGGTCTAGGCCCTAATGACCCAGACCTGGACCAGGATCCTAGTGGTCTGACTCTGGTGGTCTCTGTGGTCCAGGACTTCTTCTCTGGTTCAGCGTGTGAGGACTGTTCTTCAGGACGCTACGGAGACACCTGCAGATCAGGTCAGGACGTCCCCCCCCGTCCCCCCTGTCCCCCCTGTCCTCTGTCCTGATGTGTCCTCTGTCTTCCAGTCTGCTCCTGTGTCCACGGCCTGTGTAATTCTGGACGGACGGGGGACGGTCGCTGCACTTGCTTCTCTGGATACAGAGGTCCCTCCTGTGATCAGGGTCAGTCCTGCACCTCTACAGGTCCAGGTCCAGGTCCTGGTGCTGGTGCTGGTCCCTGGTCTAGTTCCTGTACCAGGTCCTGCACCACCACACCTCTGTAGGTCCTGGTCCTGACCCTGGTCCTGGTTCTGTTTCAGAGGTCCCGGAGTGTGCGTCCCTGGGGTGCCGGGGGGACTCCCGGTGTGTGGAGGAGGCTTTGACGGGGCGCCTGGTCTGCCAGTGTAACCCCGGATTCCAGAAGTCCGGGACCCAGTGTTTGTGTCAGTCCCTCTTTCTAGAACTGGATCAGATGTCTCAAATGTCTCTGTGTCCACTATCCGTCCCTCCGTCAACACATCCAATCTGTCTCCGTGTCCTCAGCCATTAACCCATGTCTCCGGTCCGTCTGCCATGTCCACGCCTCCTGTGTCCACACGGGTCCAGACCAGCACCAGTGCACCTGTAACCAGGGATACAGAGGGGACGGCCGGGTCTGCATGGAACTGGACCCGTGTCAGGACCAGGACCAGGGGGGCTGCTCAGCCGGGTCGGCCCGGTGCGTCTATGATGGACCGGGGAAGGTAAGGTCTAGGGGGCTGGGTCAAGTTCCTGGTCCTGGTCTAGTTCCTGGTCCTGGTCTGGTTCCTGGCCTAGTTCCTGGTTCCTGGTCTAACCCCTCCATGTCTGTGTCCAGTCCCACTGTGAGTGTCTTCCTGGTTTCGAGAACCTGCTGAATGGCCGCTGCAGCCTGAAGGACTTGTGTAGACCAGATTCCTGCCACCAGAACGCCAACTGCTCCACGGTGGCGCCAGGACAAGTCGAGTCAGTTCCCGGTTCCCGGTTCCTGGTCCTTGGTCGTCTGGTTCATGGTCCCCTGTCCTCACCTGTCTTCTGTCCCCAGGTGCACGTGTCTCCAGGGTTACCTTGGTAATGGTAAGGTCTGCTACGGGGACATCATGGAGCGCCTGAGAGACCTGAACACGGAACCAACAGGGCCCTGGAGGAACCAGCTGGGAAACGCCATCAGTCTGTTCAGTACGGACCCAGGAACTTTACTATCAGACACACCACAGAATCCACACGACCCAGGAACTTTACTATCAGACACACCACATAGTCCACACGACCCAGGAACTTTACTATCAGACACACCATAGAGTCCACACGACCCAGGAACTTTACTATCAGACACACCACAGAGTCCACACGACCAGGAACTTTACTATCAGACACACCACAGAGTCCACACGACCCAGGAACTTTACTATCAGACACACCATAGAGTCCACACGACCCAGGAACTTTACTATCAGACACACCACAGAGTCCACACGACCCAGGAACTTTACTATCAGACACACCACAGAGTCCACACGACCCAGGAACTTTACTATCAGACACATCACAGAATCCACTTGACCCAGGAACTTTACTATCAGACACACCACAGAGTCCACACGACCCAGGAAGTTTACTACCAAACACACCAAAGAGTCCACGTGACCAAGGTACTTTAGGGACCCCACTGGTGAAAATGTTCCGTTAGACCTGTAGAGAAAAGTTCCTCCCTGTCTTCCAGGTTCTCTGTCGTGGTCTCTCAGTAACTTGGGTCCATTCACTGTGTTCGTGCCGATCAATAAAGGGTTCAGAGGAACCACGGTGAGTTCACATCAAACACCGCCTCTGGAATACAGGACCGGTTGTAGACCGGTTCTCAGGTGCAGGAGCTGGTCTCAGGCTGGTTTTCTTTCCAGGTGAAGACGCTGACGTCAGACGCCTCCAAAGCCAAATACCTGTGTAAGATGCACCTGGTGGCCGGAGTCGTGACCTTTGAGTCTCTGAAGAAAACCGACGTCTTCTACACCCTGACGGGAAAATCAGCAGAGACGGACACTTCAGAGGGGGTGAGAGTCCACCAGAGTCCATTAGAGTCCACCAGAACCATTAGAGTCCACCAGAACCATTAGAGTCCACCAGAGTCCACCAGAGTCCATTAGAGTCCATTAGAGTCCACCAGAACCATTAGAGTCCACCAGAGTCCATTAGAGTCCACCAGAGTCCATTGAAGTTCACCAGAACCATTAGAGTCCACTAGAGACCACCAGAGTCCATTAGAAACCACCAGAACCACCAGAGTCCACCAGAACCATGACGTCTTCCCTTTGTCTCCTTCCAGGACTCTCAGACTAAAATCCGGATCCACGGCAGCAGGAAGAAGGGTGTGATCCTCCAGGCCGACGTGGTCGCGTCCAACGGGATGATCCATGTCATCAATAAGCTGATGGATAGCGTCTCCCCCACGGTGGAGGGGGACTCTCAGGTGGACTCAACGAGACCTCTAGTTTGTGTTCACACTGTAACCGATGGACTGGTTCACTGAGATTCATGTGTTCATCACAGGAAAACCTGATGAAGATCATCTCCGACTACGGGAAGTTTGACAAGTTCAAGTCTTTATTGGAGGTAACGTCCCAGACTGGGTCCAGGACTGGGTCCAGGACTGGGTCCAGACTGGTTTCAGAACTGGGTCCAGTCCTGGGTCCAGACTGGTTTCAGGACTGGGTCCAGACTGTTTTCAGAACTGGGTCCAGTCCTGGGTCCAGACTGGGTCCAGACTGGTCTCAGGTCTGGGTCCAGACTGGTTTCATTGTTTGGACCAGTACTGAGCCGACCTGGTGTCTGCGTTGTGATCCTGACCCAGAAAGCCGAGCTGGCGTCCCTCATGGACCGTCCGGACCCAATCACCGTGTTCGTCCCCAGCAGTGAAGCGTTTGAAGCGATGCCTGAGGGTCACCTGCAGTACCTGAGCAGCCCCGACGTAAGCTCCACCCTCCACCACCCTGAGGTTCCCACCCCCAGCCTCCATGACCATGTTCCTTCTGGTTCCTCAGGGTCACCACAAGCTGCTGGAATTCCTCAGGAACCACATCGTCCCGTCCACCATGGTGAGTACGGCGCCTCCGGCCCTGAATCCCTGAACCAGTTCCTCTGATGACGACTCAACTGTCCCCGTTAAGCTGGAGGTGTTTAACGCTGTGTCGAGCCCCCGACTCGTGACCATGGCCAATCAGGTCCTGACCATCAACGTGACGGAAAACGTGAGTCTCAGCCGGAACCATCCATCCATCCATCCATCCATCCATCCATCCATCCATCCATCCATCTATCAATCAATCCATCAATCAATCAATCCATCCCCTAAAATTTTTAAAGAATCAATACACGAATACGTGGATGGTTAAGATTGAATCAAAAGCCAAACTGAAAAGGTGGATCTTTATAAATATCAGGCAGACGGGGACAAAACAGAACTGTGGGTTCTAGTTCTAACTCCACTAGCAGGAGACCTGAGGGCTCCACCAGGTCCACATCTGGTGAATAAGCTTTAGGAGGATGTTAACATCTCATCACATCTTTAGTCCCCGTGTGCTGGTTGCTGTTTATGTTCGTGTCGTCCGTTGACCTGAATGTCTTCACGTTCACGGGTTCAGGGTCAGATCCTGGTGAACGGGGCGGCGGTGCTGGAGGCGGCGGTGGAGGCTAAAAATGGACGTCTCTATGTGTTGGATGGCGTCTTGACTCCGTCCTCCATTCAGCCTGTGCTGCCCCACAGGTGTGACGTCACAGAGTCCAAGAGCATCAAGGTGAATTCAACAGCAGCATCTGGTTTAAAGGACGTCAAAGATTTACATGAAGTAGTGACGTCCAACCAATTAACCAATTACCACGTGTAAACAGATTGTAACCAGATTCATTCATTCAGATTAAATCTTCTTCGAGTTTAATCTCTACTGATGCGTTTCATTGTTGAGGAAGGGAATATATCTGCACTGAACGAGTTGTCCCAACACCTTCAACAATTTCAACAACTCAACAACTTTTTGTGTCTTTATCAAGCCAACATTTGTCCACATGAATGTGTCCTGTCCCTCCTCTTCTAGCAGCTACTAAGACAAACTAACTTGGGCTTGTTGATGGTGACGGTAACTCTACTTGGACAAGCTGAGAGACGTTCATTCTGCTGCAGATAGTTCATTGAGTTAAAGTTTGTAATCAGATTAATCACGATGATGGATTAATACACGTGAACATGTTTTTGTCAGCCCTAGTAAAAATTACATTTGATCTTGATGTAAACGTCTTGTCTGGTTTCCAGGGACGATGTGTCAGCTGTTCTAAAGTCCATCAGTCCCAGTGCTCATCTGGAGTTTATGGGGTAAGACGTCTCACTCTGAGGCTTTTTTCTGGGGGTCTATGGGGTAAGACGTCTCACTCTTTATGTTTGTGGCGTCTGTGTCATTTGATTCAGGGCTCGTTCACCTTCGGATGTGTTTACAACGACGGCTTGATCCCGATGAGAGGCTGCTCTCCGCTGTGCAACGTTACGCTGACGGTACATGAGCACATGACAACACTGCAGCACATGACCTCCTCATCACCAACGATGCTAATGTGTTATAACGTGTTCACATGCTCAGACGGCAGCGTGTTGTCAAGGTTTCTACGGCCCAGACTGTTCCCCCTGTCCAGGTGGACACCAGACACCATGCTCCGCCCACGGCCAGGTGACGCTACGCATCAGCGACAACACGTCGACAACACGTCGACAACACGTCAGCAACACGTCAACAACATGTCAACAACACGTCAGCAACACGTCAACAACACGTCAGCCACATGTCGGCAACACGTCAACATGTCAACAACACGTCAGCAACACGTCAACATGTCAACAACACGTCAGCAACACGTCAACATGGCAACAACACGTCAGCAACACGTCAATATGTCAACAACACGTCAACAACACATCAGCAACACGTCAACGACACGTCAACATGTCAACAACACGTAAACAATACGTAAACAACCTGTCAGCAACACGTCAACATGTCAACAACACGTCAGCAACACGTCAACATGTCAACAACATGTCAACAACACGTCAACAACACGTCAACAACATGTCAACATGTCAGCAACATTTTAACAACAAGTCAGCAACACGTCAACATGTCAACAACACGTCAGCAACACGTCAATATGTCAACAACATGTCAGCAACACGTCAATATGTCAACAACACGTCAACACACATCAGCAACACGTCAACGACACGTCAACATGTCAACAACACGTAAACAATACGTAAACAACCTGTCAGCAACACGTCAACATGTCAGCAACATGTCAACAACACGTCAGCAACATGTCAGCAACACGTCAACAACACGTCAGCAACACGTCAACATGTCAACAACATGTCAACAACACGTCAACAACACGTCAACAACATGTCAACATGTCAGCAACATTTTAACAACAAGTCAGCAACACGTCAACATGTCAACAACACGTCAGCAACACGTCAATATGTCAACAACACGTCAGCAACACGTCAATATGTCAACAACACGTCAACAACACATCAGCAACACGTCAACGACACGTCAACATGTCAACAACACGTAAACAATACGTAAACAACCTGTCAGCAACACGTCAACATGTCAGCAACATGTCAACAACACGTCAGCAACATGTCAGCAACACGTCAACAACACGTCAGCAACACATCACCATGTCAACAACACGTCAACATGTCAACATGTCAGCAACACGTCAACATGTCAACAACACGTCAGCGACACATCAGCAACATGTCAACAACACATCAACATGTCACCAGTATGTGAAACTGTGTGTGTCTTGTCCAGTGTCTGGACGGTATCGAAGGAAACGGATCTTGTATTTGTGAAGCGAACTTCCGAGGCTCCCGCTGTCACTACTGCTCCTCCCCCGACAGATATGGACCAAACTGCGACCGAAGTAAGTCAGTGGTAGTTTGTGATGTCACACAGGTGGGTGTGATGTCACAATGATGTCATCTGACTCACGTGTCCTCAGCGTGTCCCTGTGTCCACGGACAATGCGACAACCGCCCGGATTCCGACGGCCGATGTAAAGCCGACTCGTGTCTCGCTGGTTTCACCGGACGATTCTGTGATCGACGGACGGCGCCGTGCGGCATTCAGCCTAACTTCTGTCACGCACACGCTCAGTGCGACTTCAGCCAGGGGACGACCAGGTGAGTACTCCGGTTCCTGCCATCTGGTTCCTCCCTTTCTTCTCCTTCGTCTTCGTCAGTGATCCGGTTGTCCCGTCTGTCTCCAGGTGTGTCTGTAACCCTGGCTTCCAAGGTGATGGTCTCACCTGTGTGGAGTCGGACCCCTGTGCTCCGCCTCTACGAGGAGGCTGCAGTGTGAATGTAAGTGCTGTGATTGGTTGACTGTGGCTGTGTGTCGGACTCTGACGTCTGCTGCCCCCTGCAGGCCAAATGTGTGAGGACGGGTCCAGGGACACACTCCTGCCAGTGTCTCAACGGGTGGATGGAGGACGGAGAAGAGTGTCAGCCAATCAACAACTGCCACCGTCCTGACAGAGGAGGTTGCCACGCCAACGCCACCTGTCTCTATGTGGGCCCTGGACAGGTGACTGGCATCCAACTCACTGATTGGCTGCTGTTAACCTGAGGGTGGAGCTAGAGATAACGTTGTCTTCTTCTGCGCCCAGAGTGACTGCTCCTGTAAAAGCGGCTACAAAGGAGACGGACGAGACTGTGAACCCGTCAACCCGTGTGTGACCACTGAGGGAGGCTGCCACTTCCTGGTCAGCTGTCAATCAAACACATGTCAACAACGTGTCTGGTTTGGGTTAAAATCTGAGACTCTAACGGGACTTGATGTTGTCTTCAGGCCAGCTGCCGCCTGCTGTCGTCTCAGTGGACATGTGTCTGTGGGGACGGATATGTTGGAGATGGACATGTCTGTTACGGGACAGTGGAACAGGTGAGTGATGATCATATTGGTTTTATATTTGTATTTAGTCTTGCAGCCTGACTCTGGACTGCCGCTCATTTCAGGAGCTCATGACTCTGCCTGAGGCCTCGGATTTCTTCATCACCTGGATGATGGTCAGTGTTTCTACCTGGGACAAGTTTCCTTTCTCCTGCTAGCTGCTGCTAGCTGCTGCTAGCTGACTTGGAGCTATGTTTATGTCCTTTCAGGATTCCAGTGTGATTCGGTCCCTGTCCGATCAGAATTTCACCATCCTGGTTCCATCGTCGGTTGCCGTTTCTAAAATGTCTTCAGAGGATAAAACCTTTTGGACCACGGAGGGGAACCTGCCGAGTCTTATCAGGTCATCTCTGAACGTCGCCTCTTTCTGCCATGGTGTCATGAGTTTGTATAACGTCTGTTGTCTGTTGTCTGTCCGACAGGAACCACATCCTCCTCGGTAGCTATCCGTCGTCCAGCCTGAGCAACATGTCGTCTGTGACATCTCTTCTCACAACACTTCCTGTTTCTACAAGCAATGAGGTAAAATGACCTCATTATTGACTGAGTGGGGACTCTAGAAAACAAACGGATAACTGAGTGGCTGGTTGGTGAGCGGTCTACCAGAGAAAAACACTGGAAACCATTTTCAGTAGATTTCTGAAGTTCAGGGAGGAGAAAAAGTTGTCAGAGGAAACATCTGCTCAGGAAGCTGCACTCTTCTGACCTCTATCATTGTTTTACTGAAAGCGTCTCACTGTCTCTTTATTCCATAAACCTCCAAAACCGGTCACGGATACAGTGCATCACAAAAAGTCTAAAATCACTGGACACCCTGTTAGAACCGGAACCATTAAAACCAGACCAGTCACACGATCCTACAAGACCCCCTCCCCACAACCACAAACAGGAAAACCAGGACCAGGTCCAGCAGTCCAGCTCCTCTGATCCCTAGAAGGGCTGATGTGATGGTTGTTGGACTCATTTTGCATTTTAATCTCATTTGTCTTGTTTTGTGTATTTTGTTGCTTGTGTATTTTGTGTGTTTTTAAATTCCCCCTTGCAAAGAAATTAAGTGTTAAGTGTGTGAATTAAATTAAACTGAACTGATGTCCATGTCTTTGTTGGTGTCTTTGTGTCAGGTCACAGTTGTCGGTGGAGCGACCATCACCACCTCAGACGTAGTCGCTAGTAACGGGCTAATCCACATCATCGATAAGGTACGATACAAATGAAATGCAAACGCAAAACCAGGACTGGTAGTGACTGATTCTGACCTAGACCTGATCCCGTCTCCAGGTTCTGGTTCCAGACAGGATGCTGAGTGAAAGTCTCCTGACGACGCTCAGTCTAAGGCCGGAGTTCTCGCTCTTCAGATCCTACCTCATTGTACGAACACAGAAAATCCTCCCATGATACAATGCATCTCCTCACCCTAATCTAGACCCGTAACCCCACCATGTCCCCTAACCCTAACCCTAACCCTAGAAGCCCAGGTCCAGGTCTGAACAGGTTTTAACCCTCAGTAACAGAGCTTTCCTCCACATCTTGTTCTAGAAACAGGAGCACCAGGCAACTGTTTGAGGTGTTGTGTTTTGTTCAGGATTACAATTTGACATATGAGATCCAACGGGCCGACGACTTCACCGTCTTCGCTCCGACGGACGCTGCCGTCAAGGAGTACCTCCACGAAATGGCTGCAACCGCTCTGGTACCGATCTGACCTTTTAAACTTAAACTGGTTAAGTCCAGCCCTGATTATAAGCTTTGCCAAAAAGGAAAGTCTTAAATCTGCTCCTCTTCCTAGAAACTCTAGGACCTACAAGTAGATCTGAACTTTGAGATGGTTAGTGATCTGTTGGGACAATGTGGATGTATGAGGTCTTTCATATATGATGGGGCTAGGTCTTTCAGGACCTTGTATGTAAGGAGGATTTTAAATTCTGTTCTAGAGACATGCTGTTGAGACATGCCTTTCATTTTTTACGTACATGTCGTTAGCTTTATAGCATAATTGCTTAAGTCATATCTAAGCGTTTTTGGAAAACAAGAAAAAACAATTTTTTGCAGCACATTGGTATTTGTATTGATATTTTAACAGTAAGTCAAATGACTCAGGAATTATACTATTAGGCTAATGTTAAGTAAACGTGACAGGTACATTATGCAGTATGGAGTGAAATACAGTGGAAGATGAATAAAGAAGAAAAAAACAAAACACACAAAAAAAACAGAAACAACTATTAGAGTTTTTTATACAAACGCTCTTGTCAGTATATCAGAATTATTTACAATGATACAGTCAAGAAACAGTTCATTTGTTAACAGGATGTGAATACGACTCGTTACCACGTGGTGCCGTTGCAGCGTCTGCTGAAGACCGACCTTCAGCCTGGAGGATACAAACAGACGCTGCTCGGAGGTTCCTTCCAGCTCGGCATCTACCCTCGAGATGGAAAGGTCTGCTGTGGTTAACCCTTCACTCACTCAAATACCAGTCAATGCTGTTACCGTAGGACAGAAGAAGACGTCTGAGAAAAAAAAAAAAAGATGGTTCCTTGTCCTTCAGTGGAAAACAAACGTAAACATGTATTTGTCACATTAGAACATCAGAGCTGATTCAGACACTTGTCAACATCATCACATTTGAAACATTAGGACACTTGTTCTTCTTCATGGTTCCTAATAAACCAGATCAGAGGGGGACCTTGTAGACCACATTAGACCCTGATTAGACCTGACAATGCTTCCTTGATCTTCTCTGATTGGCTCAATGAAAACCACATGACAATAAACCTCACTGAGAGGAACCAGGAACCACGTTACCTCCTATGGTTCCTGGTCCACGTAGGGTCCAACACTGTGATGTGACATGTGATCCTCTTCCAGCTGTTTGTGAACGATGCTCAGATCAACTCCTCTGACATCCTGAGTGGTAACGGCGTGATCCACGGCCTGTCAGCTGTTCTCCGCATCAACAGGAACCGCTGCGATGAAGTCACCTACAAAGAATTCATGGTAAAGACTCAACTTTCATCTCTGCAACAATAGTCGATCTGTCGTCAAAGTTTCAAAGATTCACTTTACCTCCTTATTTCTTTCTAAGGGAGTTTGTGATGACTGTTTATATCCCAAAGAAGTAATCTGCCCTAATAACACCATCCAAGACGTAAGATAATTTACTATAATTGAATCTCTTGAAATAACACATATCACATTATTAACGACATGTTCTTGGTGCAGAAATCAGCCAAGCCCAGGACATGTCTTTTCACACGGAAGTTTGGAGGCGAGCGACTGCTGACCATCGGCTGCATGGTCACTTGCCTCATGGAGAACAAGGTACGTCTCAGAACTGGGACCAGAGGAGCCGGTGTGTTCTGTAGGACTGATGATCCTTTGTCCTCAGGTTCTGAGGTGCTGTCCAGGGTTCTATGGAAAACACTGTGAGCCATGTCCCGGTCCCAGGAATCAGCCCTGTTCTGGTAACGGACAGTGTTCTGACGGGACCAATGGGTCGGGGGTGTGTCGGTGTTCCCGAGGTTTCAATGGGACGGCCTGTGAAAGCTGCCAGAGCGGCAGATATGGAGTTCACTGCGACCAAGGTTTGTCAAACTCTTGCTGACAGTAACGGTAACTTCCTGTGAGCGTTGTCACAGCAACATCACAGCCATTGCCGTCAAGCTAACATACTGATACCGTTGTCAAGGCAACATCATGGTTGACGTTGTCACGGTAATGTCCTGTTGACGTTGTCGTGGTAATGTGCTGTCTCCACAGAGTGTCTCTGTAAAAGTGGACTCTGCAGGGAAGGACCGAACGGTGACGGAACATGTGAGTGTGACGTCGGATGGAGAGGAATCCACTGCGATGAAAGTACGACATAATCATTACTATTATTATGTTAAAATGCTAAAGGTCTTTAATGGGGAGAGCATTTCAAGAATAAAAACTGGTTTCATGAAAGAACTCTGGTTTGTTGTCATTACAGAGATCGAGTCTAAAGCCGATGAACTCTGTGGTTCAGTCAAATGTCACAGTAGCGCCAAGTAAGTCAAAACAGACGGATAGAGAGCGCACCCTCTGGTCACACCACTACTCATTCACTCATTTACTCCTCTACTCCTCTTCATGATGTCTGACAGCTGTGTGATCCAACCAGACGGTCCTCAGTGTGTCTGTGCAGCTGGATTCAAAGGAAACGGAACCAACTGTCAAGGTGATGATGATGGTGATGATGGTGATGATGATGATGATGATGATGATGGTGATGATGATGATGATGATGATGATGATGATGATGATGGTGATGATGATGATGATGATGATGATGATGATGATGGTGATGATGATGATGATGATGATGATGATGGTGATGATGATGGTAATGATGGTAATGATGATGATGATGGTGATGATGATGATGGTGATGATGACGATGGTAATGATGATGGTGATGATGGTGGTGATGATGAAGATGATGATGAAGATGATGATGATGATGATGATGTCCAGCTGTGGACCCGTGTCTGGTTGAGCACGGCGGCTGCAGCCTGTTCGCCGTCTGTAAACGGACTCGTCCTGGTCGTAGAGAGTGCGTCTGCAGCGTTGGGTTCTCGGGCGATGGACTCGTATGCGTTGGTACGTTGACCTGAAACACACCTGGATCAGTCTGTGATATGTTAGAGTGCTGCAGGAATCCTCTATTTCTCCACAGAAATCAACCCGTGTCTGGAGGGAAACGGAGGTTGCCATGCCAACGCAGAGTGTGTCCATGTGGGACCGAACAAGGTAGAGATTGGAAACACTGCTCAACATTAAGATTATCAAGAGCAGCAAGAGAGCAACAAAATAGAGTAAAAACTGTAGAGTATAAAAATAAATAATAAAGTAAAATAGAATAAAATAAATGTAGGTACTGCAATACACTACCAGTCAAAAGGTACTGAACTGAATGAGAATGTTTTGACTGGTAGTGTATATACCGAACGTACAGTGGACTCTTCAGGAATTGTTGCGCCGTGACTCTGATGATTCCTGTCGTCACCAGACGTCCTGCAGCTGCACTGAAGGATTCTCAGGGGACGGTCGCAACTGCAACATGATCAATTTGTGTCTGAAGGTGAGTCGGTCAGCTGTTCCTGTCCTTAGCAACGGGATCAGCTGTTCCTGTCCTTAGCAACAGGATCAGCTGTTGCTATCCCTAGCCTCCAACAGGATCAGCTGTTCCTGTCCTTAGCAACGGGATCAGCTGTTCCTGTCCTTAGCAACGGGATCAGCTGTTCCTGTCCTTAGCAACGGGATCAGCTGTTCCTGTCCCTAGCCTCCAACGGGATCAGCTGTTCCTGTCCTTAGCAACGGGATCAGCTGTGCCTGTCCTTAGCAACGGGATCAGCTGTTCCTGTCCCTAGCCTCCAACGGGATCAGCTGTTCCTGTCCTTAGCAACAGGATCAGCTGTTCCTGTCCTTAGCAACGGGATCAGCTGTTGCTGTCCCTAGCCTCTAACAGGATCAGCTGTTCTTTCACGCCTCGTATCGGGGTTTAGACGTTCAGCGTCATGTCTTTAATGTTTCCAGAAAAATGGCGGCTGCCACCGTTTTGCCAAGTGCAAGATGATGAGTCCTGGAGTTCGTGAGTGCTCCTGCATCCCGGGCTTCACTGGTGATGGGTCGACCTGTAGAGGCACCGTGGAGAGGGTGAGCAGACACAACATTCACACCAAAACTCTATGAGAATCTCTCAGCTAATGTCCGACTCTCTGCAGGAGCTCAACAACAAAAGAAGGATCACCTTCTACTACAGGCTGAGGGTAAGTGGCGCTTCAGGCCATCGCCCCCTGCTGGGATCACATGAACTGAAGTTGCTCTGCTTTCAGATGGCAGATATTTCCCTCCATGGCCGTGGCCCCTTCACTGTCTTCACTCCGAACGAGAAGGTCTTCAAAGGCAACGCTTCTCTGAGGGTCAGTCCTCCAGAGTCTGATTTTAAATCTGATTTACCTCTTCATTTAGAGAAGAATCTTTATCAGGACAGACTGAACACCCACGGAACTGCTGCCTGTTTCTGACTCTTCCATTTTCAGATGAGAAGCTTGGCCAAATTTAAAGAAGAGCACTCCAACCTCATCAGAAACCACATCGTCATGTGTCACACTCTGCTGCCGGCCGACCTGAGCCAACCCCGAAACCTGACGGCTCTGTCCGGTCTCGTCCTGACCACCGGGTCGGCCCAGGTGACCAATCAGAGAGGAGCCCAGTTAGATTCAGATGACATGATGGATTCATTCGACCTAACCCTAACCCTAACCTTAACCCTCGACCTCTGAGACGGTTTGTGTTGGATTATTTTTAGGACACAATCTTCATCAACCAGGCTAACGTGACGGAGAGTGACGGCCTCAGCACTAATGGGATCATCCATGAAATCAACAGCATCCTGTTTTCTCCCAACATGGACAAACAGAACAGTCTTCCTGTAAGTACCAGCATCTGACACCATGAGCTGGTCACTGATCGATGTCAGAGCTGTTGGTGGAAACTCTCCTTCATGTCCATCATGTTTCTGCAGGATCTGGAAGTTAAGCCGTCGAATCTGACCGATGTGGCCGAGCGTCATGGTTATAAAACTTTCTACAAACTGCTCCAGGTAATGAGACAACACACAAACAGTAGCCTCAAACACTTTGAGTAAATCAAGGTGTAAATGGAATGTAACTACCCACAATCCTCTGCTCCACTCCACCACGCTGACAACAAAAGTATGTGATCTATGTTTTATTGTCTTCTGTGGTCCGAGTCTTTTCATGTGATTCCACATCAACTATGAACCACATGGAGACACTGAACCATTTGTTTCCATCTAGTGGGCTAATGGTGGTACTACAGATAATAAACACTTTGGGTTCTTTGGTTTGATCCAAATGTCCAAATGGAAACTGGGCCTGGTCCTAACCTCTCCACCCTGGAGACTGAGAGGCTAAATAATAATAACAATGATACTAATTAATCACTGAGGTCTCATGTTTCAGGACACAGGTGTGATGGACCTGGTGAATGATGGGATATTCCAACCGGTGACGGTCTTCCTGCCCTCAGATGGCGTCATGGCGTCTCTGCCTCAAGAACAGAAGGACTTCCTGTTCCACCGAGATAACCGAGCTCAGCTGATGGAGCATCTGAAGTACCACATCTTACAGAGTCAGAAGGTGGGAGGAGCTCAACTCGTCTTTCCAGAGAAACATGAGACACTTTATTTTATTTGTTGTCCATGAGCTAAAGAGCTCAAAGTGTTCCTCTTTTCCTTACATGTTCAGTTTTACGCTGAAGGACTCATCCAGCAGGAGTCAGCTCGGACTCTGCAGGGATCCTCGCTCTCCTTCTCCTGCGGAGGAACTGACAACATCGTACGTAGAGCAGACGCAGTAATAACAGCAGAAGAAGAAGAGAAGGGACATTAATGAGCGATGGTTCTCGTTGAACAGGGGGAAATCTTCATCAACAATGGAAAGTGTCGAGTTGTTCAGAGACACCTGGTCTTCAGCGCTGGGATCGCCTATGGCATCGACTGCCTGCTGACTCCGCCCAGTCTGGGAGGACGCTGTGACGAACAGAAGACCTTTGACCTCCAGGTGAAGCCTCATGTTCCTGTAAAGGGGGACGCTGACATCTGTAGGCTAAAGATCACCACAGAGACGTTAGCATCCACCTTGTATTAATTCACCAAACATGCTAACGCTAACCCTAGCTAGGAGACGAACGTCTGTGATGATGAAAATGATTTGTGGATGTTGTTGTTGTTCTTCTATGGTAGATGAACTGTGGACGATGCGGCTTGTCGACCACTGTCTGCCCCGGAGGATCCAAACAGAAGGTCAGACCCCGTCTGGTACAGAGCTGGTTGAAGCCGCTGTGTTAGCGGTCTATGATCTCTTGTCTGTTTTCTGTTCAGGAGATCCAGAGGTGTGATCTTCCCGCCCTGCACATTGCTAAGAACTCGGGCTGTCGCACCATCTGCATTGTCGACTTCTGGCAACCAAAGTGTTGTCATGGTTACTACGGACGGGACTGTCTGGGTAAAACCGAGAATAGAAAATATTTATTACCACGATCAGCAGCTTCTCAGAAGTTAAATGATTTCTTATTAAAGCTCAGAAATTGATCAGAATGTTCGTTAATAATTTGAATATTGTCAAAAAATAAGAGTCTCTTAAATATTAGGACTAACCAAAATTAAATATTACCCATAATCTGCTCCTCTGCTCCACTTTGCTGTGCTGTGTGTCATTAGAAACTAGAGAAGCTAGTGTCTCAATATTTCATCAAATCTACAATCTAATCCAAAAAAACAGCTGACAACAAATGTACCTGATCTAGTTTTTATCATCTTCTGGGGTCCTTTAGAGTCTGTCCTCATGATTCTACATCAGCTATGAACCACTCGGAGACTGGACTCATAGAATCTGAATCAGAATAAACTTTATTTATCCTCAAGGAGACAATTAGGGGGCAAAGAGCAGCACATCAAAAGAGCAAGAGAAGAAATACACAAAAGTGGGAGGGTGAAAGCAGCAGATGGAGATCAGTGTTGGGTCTGCTGCCAGTAACAGTATGAGGGGAATCTGAGTCACACAGGATCCTTTGTCTCCATCTAGTGGTCTAATAGTGGTACTACAGATAATAAACACAATGCAGCCATCTTGTTGTGAAAGTTAGCTTAGCTTACCAAGGTCCATTGAGACCAGGATCCGTTGAGACCAGGGTCGATAGCGACCTGAAGTTGATCCCGTTGAATGTTCTCGTCCAGTCTGTCCAGGTGGAGCTCGCTCTCCCTGCAGTAACCGCGGTAAATGTGATGACGGTCACCTTGGTAACGGGACCTGTAGCTGTGATGCAGGTTTTGGGGGCGTGGCCTGTGAGCTCTGCAGCCCTGGATTCTATGGACCCACCTGTAAAGGTGAGCAGCAGGCCGGGTCCTTGGGGGCGTCCTTCGGGTTCATCGTCCTGACTGTCGTGTCTTTCAGCCTGTAACTGCTCAGAACACGGGTCATGTGACGATGGACGGAGAGGGAGTGGTTCCTGTTTCTGTGACGCCGGCTGGACAGGAGACAGATGTGACGTTCAGCAGAGTGAGTTCAGACTAAATGAGGAGAGAGGAGAGCGTCTTCAGGCTGACTGACTGTGTCTCTGTCCTCCAGCCGAGGTCTTCCAGTGTTCTCCAGCCTGTTCTCCAAAAGCCATCTGTAAGGAGAACAACACCTGTGTGTGTCGGCCTTTTTATGAGGGAGACGGACTTACCTGTACAGGTAAATGTGAAGAAACCAGAACCAGAACCGGTGTAGGTACCAGATGTGCTCGCCCTGAGTATCCAGCACTTCACAACAAAGTCACAACATAGGGTTGTTGACATTGTGTCTTATAATTGGTTGGACAATAGGAAGAAGAAGAAGAGAGGTCAGCATTTAGCGATTGTTATCGAGGCTGAGCAACTTAGTGGTTTTGTTTTATCCTTTTTTTATTTGGATAAATTGATAAAAACTGTATTTGTATGTTATTTTTTTCCAGGATCAAACTTCTTAAATCCTTTTTGCGCCTACTAAACAAATGAATGGATTGAACTCAAATTATTTTGTCTCTTCTAAACATATTGTGAAAAACATGAACCAGTTTTGCAGTCGGAGCCAAATGGAGTCAAACAAACAGGCCAAACATATAGCTGACGTCTCCTGGCGGCGCCAGATACTCTGGGCGAGCAGATCTGGTACCTACGCTGGCTCATATGGAGGGACCCATCTGCATGAGGCCAGTAGAGACAGGGATGAACATCCATCTGACTAAAGTTTCCGTCACCTGATGATGGTCCAGAAGTCAGATGTAGAGTATCTGCTGTGAACTGTCTGTCTCTGCAGTGGTGGACGCGTGTCGCATCTGGAATGGCGGCTGCGCTGATGCAGCCAAATGTTCTCAGAACGGAGACCAGGTGATCTGTAACTGTCTTAGAGGTTACTCTGGAGACGGCTTCACATGCATGCCCATCGACCCCTGCGTCGCGGGGGACAACGGAGGCTGCCACGAACACGCCACCTGCACCATGACGTCTCCGGTGAGGATGCCGCCAAGTTCTTCTGTGTTTATTAGATTAGATCAGATTCAACTTTATTTTCATTCCACATGTTCAGGTACAGATCAGCAAAATCCAGTTTATCATCAACCAGAGGTTCAGTTCAGCAGTTAGAGCTGGAACGTAGAGTGTAGGGACAGGACAGGCTGGTTTATAGCACATGAAAAATATTTAAAGATGGAAACTATGAACAGGTGAGACCGTATGTACAGATGAGTATGTACAGGTGAGAACGTATGAACAGGTGAGACCGTATGTACAGGTGAGATCATATGAACAGGTGAGACCATATGAACAGGTGAGTGAGCAGTATATACACAACGACTCCTTTTGATTCTGAGCTGTGTGTGAACAGGGGAAGAAGAGGTGTACCTGTAAGGATAACTACATCGGAGATGGACTCACCTGTGAGGTCAAACAGCTGCCAATCAGCCGCTGTCTCCAAGACAATGGACAGTGTCACCAAGACGCCAAATGCACCGACCTCCATTTTGAAGGTGAACAAGCTAATGTCGCTGGAATCTCACTGGATGATCAGAGTGAGCAGAGCCTTCAGAGAGGACAAGATTTTAAACTGATGTTGTCGTCTTTGTGTGCAGATGCAACTCTTGGTGTGTTTCACTATCGTTCAGAGAAAGGTCAGTACAAACTAAACTACACCGCAGCTCAGCAGGCCTGCACTGCAGAGGGAGGACGCCTGGCTACATACACCCAGCTGTCCTACGCCCAGCAGGTCAGTGAACACATCATAACGGTCATAGTTAACATGTTAACAGGACAGGGTCCTCATCGACATGTAGGACACAGTCCTCATTGACATGTAGGTCAGGGTCCTCATCGACATGTAGGACACAGTCCTCATTGACCCGCCGTACGCTGGCTCTGGTTCTGCCTGCAGGGCGGGCTCAACTTGTGTTCTGCAGGCTGGTTGGACCAGGCCCGGGTCGCCTACCCCACCACCTACTCCAACCCAAACTGTGGCTTTGGACACGTGGGCATCGTGGACTACGGCACTCGTAAAGACCTGGGCGAGACCTGGGACACGTTCTGCTACCGGATGAAGGGTAAGTCGAGTTTCCTCAAGGTCTGGATATTGTGATCATCTGCAGATGTCAGTGAAGTTGTCCATTGTTTCAGAGGTGAAGTGTGAGTGTAGAGAAGGTTTCGTTGGAGATGGTTTCAGCTGCACGGGAAACCTGCTGCAGGTTCTCCGATCCACGCCGACCTTCTCCAGCTTCCTCACGGTGAGTCCCACACACGATGCCGTTTGTTCACATCAACAAACACACTCTTACTTCCTGCCTCTTCTTCTCCTGCAGCAAATCCTGAACTACTCTTCGGTGTCAGAGTCTGGGAAGCAGTTCATGAAGCGTCTCAGTAACCAGACCGTCCAGTCCACTCTGTTTGTCCCGGACAACAACGGCCTGCCTGAAAACCAGGTGAGTCACTCGGACAAATACCTCACCTGTCCATGTGGGCGTGTCCTCACCTGTCTGTCCCTGCAGACTCTGTCTCAGCGGGACATCGAGTACCACCTGTCTGAGGGCCAGGCTCTTCCTCTCAGCCAGCTGAAGAACGGCAGTCGGATCAGAACTCGTGTTGGCAGCCTGAGCGTCCTTGGAGTCGCCGACCTGCTCGACGCCTCGACTCTGGTTAGACATGTCGCTCTGAAACAAGCAACAATTAACTACGGCCACGTCAAGTCAGACTTTATTTTCTAAAGCACATTTAAAAACAACCTCAGTTGAACCGAAGTGCTGAACAAGCAGAACAATACACCAACATACACCAACGATCCCCTTTAGAACCGAAGCTCATGGTTTTTGAATAACAGTAACTAACAGTGTTTTGCGCTATTGACAAAATTCAAAGTGTGTCTGAACACTGGGAAGTTGTGATTTTGTCTGGAAAACCTTTGTGACATCTCAAGGGTTTATTTTACCAACAAACTCCTCCAAACAGCTCTCTCTTCCTGGTTCTCCCTGGTCTTGTGTTGTGAAGCCAACAGCAACGTCATCGTTACTGTAATGGCAGCTTTACTTTTCAGAAAGCGCAACTTCCCAGTGTTCAGACACACTCTGAGTTTTATCCATCGGTGAGTTACGATAATTCAAATACCGCAACCTTGTTTTTATCCACTGGCAGATGTTTAGGTCCTAAAGTGTTAATATAAAACTAATAAATATGAACTAAAATAGTCAATAAAACATCAAATAAGACATCCAGCTCAACCTGGACTGAAGGCCAGAGGGAAATGCTCCAAACTCTGGAGGTTGATATAAAAGGGTCGGCTGGTCCAGAGGTTGGGGTCCATCACCTAAAAGGTTCCATCTTCTCTGGTTCTGAGCCTGGATCTATGATCCTGGATCTAGGGAGGTCCAGTACCAACTGGTCTGTTGGTGTCAGAGCTCTGGCTGGAGATAAGATGGTGCCGGCCATTAAGACTCTTCAAAACAAGTAATACATTTCAACATGAATCCTAAAATGGACTGGAAGCCAGTGTAGATTGGTCAGTACCAGTGTAATGTAGTTTTTCCCAGTTAAAAGAGGAGCTGCTGTGTTCTGTTCAGCCTGTAGGAGGCGTACTGATGACTGGTCCAGACCAATGCACAGAGAGTTCCAATAGTCTGAGGTAATAAAAAAGTGTGAATTATCCTCTCAGAATCATAAAGGACTTCACTTTATTAGGAGTCTTAATTTAAAGAAGCACATCTTGACTACTGAACTAATCTATTTTATCAAATTTAAAAGTGGAGTCAACGATTACACGAGACACAATATCGAGCTCTAAGGATGAGTTTGTTATCCTCTTCTCAGTCGTCCCGTTACATCAACGACCGCTTCATCACAGAGTCGGACATCCTGGCGTCCAACGGGATCATCCATGTCCTCCAGGGACCGCTGAAAGCCCCGCCTCCTCGCCAGGAGGTGAGTGATGTCACAATTATGATGATTATCAAAACAAACACATTCTGGGATACGTGGCTGTACCAAGACAACATGGACGCAACAGCCATGAAACGTCCTCTGACCTCGACTCTGATTGGCTCTGCAGATGCACGCGGCACACAAGGCGGGGGTGGGCGTCGGAGTGGTGCTTCTGGTGGTCTTGGTGGGCGGAGTCATCTTTGTTGGATACCACTTCTACACCCACAACACCAAACCCTTCCACTTCCACTACTTCAAGGTCAGAGTTCCTGTTCCTTCACAGCTCAGCACATCTGTTATGATTGTATCTGATTATATCTGGTTATATCTGATTATATCTGATAATATCTGATTATATCTGATAATATCTGGTAATACCTGGTTATACCTGGTTATATCTGGTTATATCCGAGGAGGTTCTCAGTCCTCACAGTTTAGATTAAGCTGAAACAAAGACACAAAGACACTTGACCTGGACTTTCTAAAAGACGTTTCATCCAAATCGTTAAACTTGAAAACTTGTATGAAATGTCTTCTAGAAACACAGGATGACGTCTCCTCAGTAACCGTCGGTGTTTTTATTTCCTTCATCATCAGAGATGTTTCATTACTCTGAGGCTGGAAGCTTCCAGGGTTCAGGTCTATTCTGAGTCTTTGTCACTGAAATAAATCCAAAAATAATTAGAAGAACTTAGAGAGTCAGAGACTTTCCAGTTTGTTACAAGATCTGGATCATCTCCTCAAGTCAACAACCTGCTGGTCTTGGTTCTGGTCCAGGTAGAGATCCATTAGAGAGCAGCTGAAGAAGATGAAACATCCTTTAGAAACAAGGCCAGGTGCCTTTTATTTTAGATCCTACGTTGATATTTCACAGTTGAACATTTAAGGTTGATGGTGTGTTGGTCTGACAGGAGGATGAGGAGGAAGAAGAAGCTCCAGCAGCAAACTCCAGTCGCAGCATCTGTAATCCGGTTTATGAAGCGGCTCCAGAACCAGAGTCCAACGCGCCCGGTGTCCCAGTGAGTGACTGGTCTCATGATGAACTGACGAAAACTGAGTTACTGAGTGAGAGCGTTTGTTTTCAGGCGGAGGACAAACATGAGGTGGTGAACGGAGGAGTATACGACCTCCTGCAGGACATCTGAAATCTTCCTGGACATGGACGCTGCCAACAATACTTTCAGGTCAACTTCAGTCTGCACCAGATTTGGAAAGATGATTTTTTTTGAGTGACTACAAATCAAAACCTTTTAGAGAATCATGTATAACTGCGAACAGATCTGATTTGTATCTTGTGTTATTTTACCATCAAATGAAAATAAAAACTCAAAAACTCCTTCAAATGTGAATTTATTGTTGAGTCATAAGCAGCGAACACAGAAAACATCTCGGACAGAAGATCCTGACTCAAGAAAGACTCCAGAGTGTATGATTTATCCTCATGAGGGTGGAGAAAGGAGACGTAGAGCAGTTTATTTTCAGATGTCTTCAGTCACCTCATCGATCCATGACTGATAATCTGGGACTCTGGTGAACACGGCTGGTTTCTCTCCATCACAGCTCTGGCTGCCCCATGTGACCAGGCCGAACAGAAAATAGGCTCCATGTTTCTGACAGAACAGAGGAGCTCCAGCGTCACCCTGCACACAGAGACCAGGTTATAAAGGGGGAGGGGGGTCATGAAGTCTGGTCATTATCGGGGGCGGGGTTTTACCAGGCAGGAGGTGGAGCCTGCAGGATGGAAACAGACGTGAGCATCACAGATGAATCCTCCCCACTTCTGTCTGCAAGACGTCTCCTTGACGAGGGTCAGTCCAACATGGTGCAACCGGTCTGGATCAACATGTCCTACAATCAGAGACAATCAGCCCCTCTCCAGACTGGACTAATCTGGACTAGAAGACCTGTCCCCCCATCTGGGGGTCTAAATTACTGCAACACCTGTGGGTGGAGTCACATGACTGGAGTCTGATAATGCCCTAGACCTGGCCCTGGCCCTGGACCTGGACCTGGACCTGGACCTCTCAACTCAAACTAAACTCAAGCTTTATTCATAAAGCTCCTTTAAGGCGACAGCAGATTGAGATGCTGTACAGAAGAGGGCACAGGGTATAATATAGAGAGAAACCTCCAGATCAGCCTGAAGAAAAAACTCCTTTTAACAGGAAGAAACCAGAACCAGAACCAGCTCATATGGAGGAACCATCTGCTGAAGACCAGCTGGGTAGAACCAGAGAAGATAGAAAGAGAAGAACAGTGGTCAGTAGCTGTGTTTGAATTGTTCCTGTAGAGACTCCACCTGCTGCTTTAGTTTCTCCCCATCCGGCCGTGACACAGAACCAGCTGTCGTTTAGATCCTCGTCCTCCTCAGGGACACAAACTGGAGACACACCAGAACCTGGAGACAGGTCCAACATTAGCAGGACACGTTAGAGACCTTCACGTCTTCTTCTACATGTTCTTACTAAATCTGGCGTCCACGCTGAGGTGCAGCAGGGACAGGTCAGACTTTGGAGGGAAGCCGGCATCCTGCGGTGGATTGAAAACCTCGTCCACCACGATAGACTGGATCGCCAAGAACTTGAGGTCATGGACCCCGAGAACCACCACGTCCTCTTTGGCTCTGCACAGAATGGTAATGAATTGTAGAGAAAATAGAACCCCCTAAAAAAGAAAGATATGACACCAAGAACACACCTAAAAGATGAGATGGAACCATTTCTATTGTTCAAGTCTCAGGTTAAACAGCAGGAGGACCAGCAGGGTCATGGACTTTATCCGGTCCCCCCACTGGTGGCTTTAGACAGACCTTCCTCTACCCCTCTGTCCTGGGAACGAGCCACATGAGGCCAACTAGTGAGACATGAACCTTAAAACCACTTTAAATGGTAGCAAGGAATGTTGGTTCAGAGAGATGTGGTGAGACTGTTCCTGTTTCTCAGCGTTAAGCTATTGACCTCTGACCTTTTACTGACTGACACATTAACCAGTGGACAGTAGAGTGGAGAATGGATGAGCATTTAGCTCAAACTGTCCATAGATGAAGTTCCTGGAATGAATCCTTCCTCTTTTCTCTATGTCTGATCCAACCTGGAGTCACATTAAGCTGGTCCGAAGAGGAAACACTACGATTCATGTTTAGTCTAAAGACGATTACATCAGTGTGTTCCTTGAAGTCTCACATAGATCTGAAGCGCTACCTGAACCTGGATCTGGATCTGGACCTGGATCTGAACCTGAACCTAAAACTAAACCTGAACCTGAACCTGAACCCGGATCTGAACCTGGATCTGAACCTGAACCTAAAACTAAAGCTGAACCTGGATCTGAACCTGGATCTGTACCTGACGCTGCAGTGTTTGGCCGTGAGGACCCAGCGGCGGTGGATTAAAGCTCCGCTGCAGAAGTGTCGGCCGTTGGACTGAAGACTGACCATCCAGGGCCAGGAGAAGGGGCAGGACTCCGTCACGTTCCCCACGGACACCTCACCGTCCGGGGACACCGAGAGTCCAGCGAAGGCCGGAGTCTGATCACAGCCAGAGCTCTGCTGCCTCCCACACCTGGACTCTGTCACATATAATATGATAACAAGACAGAGAAGACTGAGGAATCAACGGAAAGTAGAACCTCACCTTCACTAAAATAAGATCATGTATTATGAGATTATTAAATGTAGAATCAGTAATACAGCACACAAGATAAAATATAAACTGTAAACTTAAAAGGGAGGTAACTCGTATACACATATATATATATATATATATATATATATATATATATATATATATATATATATATATATATTCCAACATGTCACATGATAGTGACTCTACTACATCTGGTAACTACTTGTGATGTAACGCTGCAATAAACGCTGGAGAACCTGAAAAACACATCGAATACGCCTCCAACATAAATAAATGGAACAAATAATATGAAGACATTTATTTATTTTACGGTTTCTTTCTGTCCTCATAGTCTCAGTCCCCTGTGTTGTATCCCTCTGAGCTCTACATGGGTTAAAGTTATAAACTGACCTTCAGTTGAGGACTCGTCGTCTTCAAACGTCTCATCATCTGGACATGAGAGACGTGTTAGAACAGAACAAACCTGGTCCAGGGAGGACGTGCCTCCCATCGTCTCTGAACTCACTCATGACGTTGGACATCCAGCCGGTATGCCGTTGGACGCTGGTGTAGACGCCTGGTCTCTTGGCCCGACCACAGCCCACCCCCCAGCTCACCACACCCGCCAGCTCATACCTGGTCCCAGTGTAGCAGGACAGAGGACCGCCAGAGTCCCCCTGAGACAGGACAGGACAGAAGTGGACATTATGAGGACAACAAAGGCACCAGAATCAGTGGAGGGTGGAGAGGAAACAGACAGAGACAAGGGGGTGCAACAGACAAGGGCAAAGACAGAAGAGACAAGACAGCAAGAGAGGACAGACGAGACAGAATGCAGACGGGACAACTAAGAGACATGTGGTCTAGTGCGGACCCTGAAGTCAGCAGGTTTCTGTCTCTCCTGTCTTTAGTCACAGTCCAGGTCCTACATACCCAGGTGAGGGCCTCGGGCCTACCCTGTCCCACCTTGGTCCCACCTTGGTCCCACCCCTGTCCCACCTTGGTCCCACCCCGGTCCCACCTTGGTCCCACCCCGGTCCCACCCCGGTCCCACCCCGGTCCCACCTGGCACGCGTCGACACCTCCTTCATCTTTCCCAGCACAGAACATGGAGGACCGGATCCTGCCGTGGTAGTACTGGTTGCAGGTGTCTGAGGACAGAATGGTGACGTTGACCTCCTGCAGTCTGTGGACTCGAGGACCGTCTGAAGACGAGAGAAGGTCAGAGGTCAAACCTGAACATTGGACACGTCCTCAGATTTCTACGAACCAGCGCTCACTCTCTCGGGTGGAGCCCCAGCCGGTGACGGAGCACTTCCTGGTCTGAGGCAGCGGACTCATCCAGACGTCAATGGGTCGGACAAACCGGTTAAAAACCAGCGGCTGCTGCAGCTTCAGCAGAGCCACGTCGCCCTCTTTAGTCCGGACGCTGTAGTTGAGATGGGACACGATCCTGGAGACGCCAACCAGCTGGAGAGGAGAGGACACCAGGTCCAGGTCCAGGTCAGAAAAGGACTGACAAACCTTGGCTCCAATGAAAACAGCCGCATGCTACTATGCTAAGCTACACTAGCTACCAACCACAAGCAGCTCCAATAATAAATGTTTATCCAAAAAGAAGGAGCTGGATTTGTAGAGGTTTTTGTAAAGAACTGAAGAAGCGTAAAAATAAAAGTACTCAACATGTCCAGATGCTTCTTTTAAAACACTTTTGGTTTAAACCAGGACCCGGAGGACTGAGAACCCTCACAGACAATACTAAAAGTAAAACTGGGATCAGGACTGATGACCTTTGACCTCTGACCTGCTGCTGAGATTCATGACGATTGTCCAGGTCGTGTTTTCCTGCCAGAACCGTCCAGTAAGAAGCTTTGTTGTATCTGTTAACGACAAGTCCACGTGAGAGACAGAAGACCTGATCCCGGTCTGAATCTGATCCAGACCCTGGTGACCTCTGACCTCCTGAAGCAGTGGGCGGCGGAGACGACCCACCAGGCGCCGATGATGGCTCCTCCACAGGCCGACATGGAGGCCATCTGGAGGGACACCTGCCAGGGCCACGAGTTGGCCCAGGCCTCCTGGCCCCCGATGATCCGGGTCTCCATCTCCATCTCTGGGCTGAAGGATCGGACCCCGGCCAGGTCTGAGGGGTCAGAGGTCAAAGAATCATCGAACACATTCAAACTCTTTCAATCATCCTTTTATACACAACTCTGATTTCTACCATTTCCTGTTTAAACTCAGATGAATCTGATCTTTGAGTTACCGCTGAAACCGAAGAGTCCGGAGAAAGTCGAGTGTTCAGACAACGTCACGTTGAGAAGATTCTGGTTCTGAGTCGAGTTTCCATCTGAAGGAAGAGCAGGAACAGGACAGACTTGATCCTGGATCAGCTGGAGTCTCTGTGAGGAAACTGATCCATCACAGATCTTTGATGAGGTTTTATTTTCTGAGGACCTTCATGTCTCCGACGTTACAGACGAGACTTTTTCTACTGGAACACGTGAAAACCTGAGGACGTCATTTCTAAATCACATTTAAAACTAAAGGGCTGAACAGCAGAAAGAAAAAAAAAAACGTCGTTAATATAAAACTAATAACTATGAGCTAAATATATTTATATATAATTATAAAACTAATTTAAACTATTTAAAACTGTGTCTGCAGAATAAAATCGTCCTGACCAACCTGGACTGAGGTCACACAGAGGAACTGGGTTTTCAACAATCATTTAAAAACTCTGGGAGCTCTGATATGAAAGCCTACCTGGTCCTGGTCCTGGTCCTGGTTCTGGTCCTGGTTCTGGTCCAGTCTGTTCTGTTGAGATGGACCGGTTCTGACTGTGTCCAGGTGAACAGACCCAGACTAGGACGTAGAGGAGGAGCAGGGACCTGAGGACCATGATCAGAAAGACCTGCAGACACTTCCCACAATGCACCACTGCTGGTCCTGCACCTGGTTTCAATCATTGATCCACTCGTGACCAATCACAGCTCAGCTCTCACCACCTGCGTGACGTCACGGGTGTGGAAGCGGGTCAGAAAAATAAACCGATTGACAGAGACCTCAGCTAAAATCCGATTGGTCTCACTGTCACTATGGTAACTGTCTCTGTGCTCCTCCCCCTCAGTGTCTCTCTCTGTCCTCCCAGTCTCCCCCTGTCCTCCCCAGTCTGTCTTTAAACCTCCCCCCGTCAGCATGTTCAGCAGGGAGGTCCTCGGAGCCACCGTGGAGCTGTGCGGCAACATGGGGTCGATGCCGCTTCCAGATTTTCGCAAAAAGCTGCAGCAACACTTCACTCTGACGGATGAGGACTTCCGCTTCATCGTCAAGGAGTGCTCCCGCTTCCTGGAGGTCCGCGACCCGGCGGGGGTCGACTGGGTGGTGGCCAGGACGTCCCTGCGGCTCTGCAGGAACTACGGCCTCAATGAGCCGTGCAGGGGCTGCCAGCAGCTGCACCTCTGCAAGTTCTTTCTCTACGGAACCTGCAGGTTCGGGAAGGGCAGGTGAGACGCGCACGCGCACAGGTGATGTGGCCGTTTTTAACATGAAATGTGTGAGTAGAGATCAGAGAATCAGTCTGAACCCCTCCGTTTATCTCAACAAACGAACAGGTCCTAGTAGAACAAGGTCCTGATTCAGGTTCAGGTTCTGGTCTGGGACTACTTGATCTCTGCGGACTGATACAGACTCAGAGCAGCTGAGAAGAGACGAAACGAAACTTAAGGAAAAGAGACGAGAAGAAAACAGAGACTGTTGTTATTATAGTTGTTTTAAATATTACTAGTAGCCCTCTTCTTATTATTAATGTTATGATTGTTGTTGGTTGTTATTGTTGTTGTTGTTGTTGTTGTTGTTCACGAACATGTTCATGACGTCAGACCTGACGTTTGATTTCCGGAGAACTGAAACTCAAAGGAGCTAATTAGTAACAGGGCTCTTATCAAGACTCTACAAGTTCAAAGATGAAATGAAACTGAAACTTTTTCCTTTCGTTGTTTTTATTTTGGTTCCATGTTGACTGATGGTTAATTAATTAATTGATTAATTATTATGATTCTTCATTCAGTGAAATAAAACACATTTAAATTATTTCTTTATGTTGATGACGACACGTGTTCTGAGTTCTTGGTTCTTGGTTCTTGGTTCTGATCCTGAAGAACCGGTTCTGGTGAGTGACCTGGTTTGTCTGGTTCTCAGGAAACCCTGTAAGTTCTCCCACGACGTCCAGTCTGAGCACAACTACCCGTTACTGCGAGAGTGCTCCCTCCACCAGCTGGACCAGGACCTCCTGTTCCGGCTGCTGCTGCAGAACGATCCGGCTCTGCTGCCCGAGGTACCCGGCCCCACCTGGCCCCACCCGCCCCACCTGGCCCCGCCAGGCCCCACACGCCCCACCCGCCCCACCTGGCCCCGCCAGGCCCCACAGGCCCCACCCGCCCACCAGGCCCCACCCGGCCCACCAGGCCCCACCCGGCCCCACCAGGCCCCACCCGGCCCACCAGGCCCCACCCGGCCCACCTGGCCCCACCCGGCCCCACCAGGCCCCACCAGGCCCCACCAGGCCCCACCCGGCCCCACCCGGCCCACCAGGCCCCACCAGGCCCCACCAGGCCCCACCCGCCCCACCAGGCCCCACCCGGCCCCACCAGGCCCCACCCGGCCCACCAGGCCCCACCAGGCCCCACCTGGCCCACATGTTCCCACCCGCCCCACCTGTTACTGTGTGTTATATTGTGTTGTTGTTATATTGTGTCGTTATTATATTGTGTGTGTGTGTGTGTGTCCAGGTGTGTGTCCACTACAACCAGGGCCCGGGGCCTCGTGGACTCTGCTCCTTCCAGGACGACTGCTCCAGACTCCACTTGTGTCAACACTTCCTTCGAGGCGAGTGTCTCTTTGGACGTCGCTGTAGACGTCTTCACGCTGTGGACGGACAGGGACGCAGGACGCTGGAGGAGAGAGGACTGAGTGGGGACATCGTCCAACATCTTCCCTTCATCTACAGGAACAGCCACTTCCTGTCCGCTGCAGGTGAGACATGAGGACGTCCCCTGAGGATGTCTCCTGTCTGACCCTGTCTCCTTGTGGGCAGGATGTCCAATTGTCTTCTAACATGTTTGTGTCTTTCAGACAAGGTTCCTGATTCTTTCCAAGAATCGTCTCAAACTCCAGAGATTTGTCTCCACTTCATCAGAAACAGCTGCAGGTTCCACAGTGAGTTCATCAGTTTGTCCACTAGAGGACGGCAGAGACACTCCTTCATTCACTCCTTCATTCATTCATTCATTCATTCATTCATTCATTCCTGTCCCGTAGTTAACTTCCTGTTGTGTACCTAACTTCCTGTCCAGTAGTTAACTTCCTGTCCAGTAGTTAACTTCCTGTTGTGTAGCTAACTTCTTGTCGTGTAGCTAATTCCTGTCATGGAGCTAACTTCCTGTTGTGTCATGTAGCTATCTTCCTGTGGTCTTCCTGCAGACGACTGCCGTCGTGTCCACTTCCACCTGCCCTACAAGTGGGAGGTGTTTGATGGCAGCAGTTGGACCGAGCTGGAGGACCTGGAGGACATTGAGAGGGACTTCTGTGACCCATCGAAGACTCAGAGGTCAGAGGTCAGACCTGAGGTCAGCTTCCTGTTGGTGGTCAGATGTTAGACCAGATTGTTTCTTTTGTCTTCAGCGGCATCTCTTGGCCGGTCGACTTTCTGACGATGACGTGTGACTCGCTGCCTGTCCGCCGTCTGTCCACGGTGTCCTCAGTGACGAAGCCGTCCCACTACAGCCTGACCACAGAGTGGCGCTGGTACTTCAAGGGGGATCGGCGGACCTGGGTGGAGTACGGGGCTGAGGTGAGCCAGTTAGCATGTGAGCCTGTTAGCATGTTAGCATGCTGACCTCTGTGTCTCATGGCCCTCCAGGAGGACCAGCAGAGCTCCACATCAGTGACGTCCCAGACTCTGGAGGCTGTCTTCCAGTCTGACAGGACCGCTGAGGTCCCAGTGGTCAGGGGGACACGTCAGTACCTCATCAGCTTCACAGGTACAGAGGATGTACAATCAGAGAGGACGTCCACTCAGAGAGGACGTCCTCTCTGGTCTGAACGTCTTTTAATGTTTGTTTTGTGTCTTTACTGAACTCTTGAATTGTCTTATTGGATTTAAAAGTCTCCGATACGTCACATTTTACCAGCTGACTGGATTGTCCCTGTTGGATGAACAAGTCCAATAGATTCAATAGACATGTCCGACCTGTCCAACGCGTCCCAGTCTTTCCTGTCCTCCTAACCCTGCATTATGAGTCCTTCTTCTTCTGTGGTTTCTGCAGACATGTACCAGAGGAACCTCAAACACAACACCAAGAGGAGAGTCCGCCGGCGTCCACGCTTCCTGTCCTCAGCTCAGGTGGACAGACTGGTCTCAGAGTCCGGAGGACAGAGTCCAGGGGACAGAGGACTGATGTGGGACGTGACTGGAGCTGAATGAACATCTGCACCATCAGCTGTTTCCTTTTATTGGTCTTAGAACATTTCAACTGTCTCTGTCTCTGTGTCTCTATGTCTCTGTGTCTCTGTCTATGTCTCTGTCTATGTCTCTGTCTATGTCTCTATCTATGTCTCTGTGTCTCTGTCTATGTCTATGTGTCTCTGTCTATGTCTCTATGTCTATGTGTCTCTCTGTCTCTATGTCTCTGTCTGTGTCTCTGTCTATGTCTCTGTGTCTCTGTCTATGTCTCTGTGTCTCTGTCTATGTCTCTGTGTCTCCAGTCGTGTGTCTCTCAGGGAAACATTGACCGTGTGGAAGACGGTCAACATTTTAGTTTATTTCAGTTTATTTTGTGTTCGTGTTTAAATGGATCCTTTTTATACTTTTATAGTTTTATGTCTTGATTCTTATTTTTCTACTTCAACTCAAAATGAAACACGTCAATAATCTCCTTCGTCTTTTCTTTTAGTTTTATTTCAGGACTGTGAAAAAGTCTCACAATTCTTATTTGTCTCAAACTAATGTAAATATTAGAGACGTGATGTCTGATGACGTTAGACTCAACACTGAACAGAACCAGACGGACGAGACCAAAGAAATCCAGGAACACAGAACAGAACAGAACAGATCTCCCTGGATCCGTTCAGATGGACCAGAACCAACATGGGGGCTCGTCTGACGCATGGTGATGTTCTCTGTGTTCTGAGATTTTAGGGAAAATGTGAGACAGAAGTGGAAATTTGAGGAAGTAGATCTAAAGCAACATGAACTCTGACCTCAACCAGAACATCCTGGAGCCAAGACGTTCTCCAGGGTTCTGGAGCAGAACAGAGATCCAGCAGCAAGTCCACCTCTGAAGACCTTAAAGGAACTTGAAGGTTCTGGAGTCAAAGTCTAGAGTTGAGTTCAGGAGTCATCACTTTGTCCCTTTAAGAAATAAAATCATCTTAAAAACATGTTTGTGTCTTTGTCTCAGCTTTATAGAGGATGAAGCTCTCGGTCAAGTCAACAATATGTAACACTACAGATGTTAGCATCTGTAGTGGCGCCGCCATCTTGTACTGTGACGTCATGGGGTTGGTGATTCACTTGGTGGTGGACAAAGACAGAGACAGACAGGTAGAGGAAGACAGGTCATAGTCTTGTATCTATCCAACACCACATAGCTTGGACCTGTTTTCCATCTCATGGTTCCGGCTAGCTTAGCTTAGCTTAGCTTAGCTTAGCTTAGCTTAGCTTAGTAACAGGGCGTTGCAGCATGTCTGCTCAGACGTCTTTCAGTGAAAACACGTCAAACGTATAATGAGGATAGGAGGGTCAGCCAGGAGGAAAGGACCAGAAATAAACTAATTCAATCTTTTTAATATTTGACTTTAACCGAGGTTGTTATTGGTATCAGAGTCAGGTCATGTCAGCCTGGTTTACTTCGTCAAAAAAAGTAAAACTTTCCATGTTTTTTGTATTTTCCTGAAGGAGGACGTCTTACACTATAAGAAAATTATATTGGTCCAGTTCAGGATATTAATAATTTAATGATTTTGACAAAATTCTTTGTCTTCTTTGACAGAAACAAAATGTCCACCCTGTTACGGGACATTCTCATCTCTATTAACATATGTTTTAAATGCACACTTATTATAATAATTCCATTTTCTGAGAATGAAAATGTCCCTTAATTTACCTTTGAAATATCACTTTTAACAAATATTCACAAACAAGTATATTGACAAAAAGCCTTGCTCTATTTTAATGCACACTATAAATTCAACACATTTCTTTTTGAATTAAAGGGAATTTCAGTGGAATTTTATTTTTAAGTGAGTTCAATTTGGCAAATCATACACTACAGGTAAACACAAAGAAATACTTAATATTTGTTATTTTTATTTAATTATTATCAAAAAAAAACAAGTAACGGTGAAAAACACATTTCATTAATAAAAATAAGATTTTTCAACATTTACATGAATATTAAAACTGAAAACATTAATTCCAATAATAAAATAACAATTAATCATCAATTACCAATCACCAGTTAATTTAATGTTTAAGCACATCAGTCAAGCATCTGAACCCTGGACAAAGGTTGAAAGTGGCCCTGACTCTGCTGCTTCCTGTGTCATGTGACTAGTGAAGTAACAGGGGGACAGTTCAGAGACACAACATATTTGAGATATTTTAAGCAGTAGAAATGTATTAATAACGTGACATTACATTTGACGGGGGATATTATGAATGAGGATACAACAGTAATGAAAAATGTAGAATTTATTCAATTTCTGTTACTTGTATTAGTAACTTTATTTCAGGAAACCTGATTTGGGACATGACTTTAGTCTGCTGACGTAAAACTAGAGTAATTATCTCAAACTGAACTAATCCTGCATATTTATCATTGTGTTCTATGGTAAAGGGCAGTTAACCACGTGCACCAAGCTTTTAGAAATAAAACAAATAAAATGCAATAGAACCATCAACAATCAATCAATCAATCAATAATAATAATAATAATATAATAATAATAATAATAATAATAATAATAATAATAATAATAATAATAATAATAATAATAATAATAATAATAAATGATTGTCCTTGTGAGGCGTTTAATGTCGGTCGGAAATCTCCGTTCACAGACCCACAGCTGGACCAGGTTCCGTTCTACTAAACGGATACGAGTCCATCTCGGACTGGTCCCGGTACCGGACGTGGGGTGGTTCTGATTCAGAGCGGTTGTGGGTGAGGAGGTTTATTCTGGTGAGGAGGAGGGTCGGGCTCTGCAGGGATCATCTCCTCCTCCTCCTCCTCCTCCTCCTCCTCCTCCTTCCCCGTGCAGGGAGCGCGCAGCGCGGCGTGGAGAGGCGTGACGCGGCCGAACCGCAGATCCAGGATGGCAGGTAGGTGCGGGATTCACAGGAAGCTGCAGTGGGGATGGTTCGATTCGGACCGGCTCGGCTTTGCTCGGCTCGGCTCGGTTCGGTTGGTCTGTGTGATGTGATGCTTGGAGTGCGGGGCGGTGCGGGGGGTGCGGGGCTGCATGAAGGGAGGAGGCTCCATCTCGTTCTCTCTCGTTCAGAGAGACATGACATGGATCAGAATCATCGACACCACCGTGTTAAAGCGGAACCGGACCGGGCCGGACCGGGCCGGATCGGTCTAAGGCCGGGAAGGAGCATGGGGAGCGGAGTCAGCTGATGGACGGTGTCTCTGCGGAGGACACATCTGTCCGATAATGGGGTCAGTGAGAAAGGGAGGACGGGCCGAACCGAACGAGGCCAGAACCGCTGGGAGGGGCCTGGAATCACAACTGGATCCAGAACAGGACCGGGACCACGCTCTGCAGGGCTAGAACAGAGAGAAAGAGGATGGTACTGAGAGAAGGGGGAAGACCCGGATACAGAACCATTAGAACCAACAGAACCATCAGAACCATTAGAACTACTAGAACCATTAGAACCAATAGAACCATTCAGAGAGGGAGACCTGGATACAGAACCATTAGAAATTGATTGATAATTGATCGATGGTTATTGTTGTTATGCAGCAGTGATCAGCTTTAACTAATTGATTGATTGATTGATTGATTGATTGATTGATTGATTGGGGGTTAGGGTTAGTGATCAGCTGATGGACTAATTTATTAATTAATATTCACAGAGATGAAGCTTTGATGTTTTTCATGTGGATGATGAAAATAAAAAACAGAAAAGGAGTTTATCACAAGATGTTCAGGAAATCTGCTCAGCTGGAAACCTTCTAGAGGACTGGAGGACTAGAAGACTAGGGGATTGGAGGACTAGGGGACTAGAGGACTGGAGGACTGGAGGACTAGGGGTCTAGGGGTCTAGAGGACTAGAGGACTAGAGGACTGGAGGACTGGAGGACTGGTTCAAAACCTTCAACAACTGTTTGTGTCTTTCTTTGTCCACCATGTGTCTGCATTAATGTGTCCCTGTTGCTACGGAGACAAACTAACTTGTGGACATTGTCCAACCAGAGGAGAGCTGATGCTTCTTATTGAGAACAGTCTCTCCCAGTGAACAGTGGCTGCAGAAGTGGACACATATTAGCAGCAGCATTGGCAGCTTGTCTTTGTCTTGGTTTGTCTTGGTTGGTCTCCAGCTGTTAGCCGCGTTAGCCCAAGTGCTAGCAGAATCCCCGGCTAACGTATGCTTGGCTTGGTTCATGTGCTGTTTGAAGCTGGAAAGAAAACTCCTTCCTGCAGAGTGTGATGATACTTTATGTGTCTCCACTGGTCCCTCTTGGTTTCTTTGTCCTCAAATGTCCCATGGAGAGGACCAACGTGCTGTTTAGCGTCTTCCATCTTTATGGGTTGGTTCTGCTGCCTGTCACTACCGGATCAGCTGGTGCTAACGCTAACGCTACTTGGACAAACTGAGACACGTTCATAGTCGTTCTGCTGCAGATGCTTCACTGGGTTCAGATATTTAATCACATTAATCATGATGATGGATTAATTAACGTTAACACTTTAATTTCCAGCCCTAATTAACACATGAATAAAGTTGTGTTCCATGTCTAGGTCCTCCTGATGGGCCCTCGGCTCTTTGTTCTGGGTTCAGACCGTCGGCCCTTTGAGGACCATGGACTCTTTAACCCCACCGGGCCCCCGCTCCAGGACCAGGACCAGGGTGGGCCCTGGGACCTGCAGACAAGCGCTCGCTGTGATCCTGCTGGTGGCTGCCACTCTGGTTTCCATGGTGACCTCAAGTTCACCTGCTGCAGGTAAACTGTCTTCTGGTGGATAAAATAATTCATGAGTTCTATCTATCTATCTATCTA
This sequence comes from Mugil cephalus, assembly GCF_022458985.1. Classification (NCBI taxonomy): domain Eukaryota; kingdom Metazoa; phylum Chordata; class Actinopteri; order Mugiliformes; family Mugilidae; genus Mugil; species Mugil cephalus. Next base: position 42,657 of record NC_061791.1, on the reverse strand, counting down.
TCTATCTATCTATCTATCTATCTATCTATCTATCTATCTATCTATCTATCTATCTCCATCCATCAATGACTCAACACGTGATGCAGCTGCAAAGCACGGCATCACCATGGCAACAAGAATGAGATGAAAGAGACCCTGTGAAAGTAGAGTGTGTGTGTGTGTATGTGTGTGTGTGTGTGTGTGTGTGTGTGTGTGTGTGTGTGTGTGTGTCTTTAAAGCGACAGCGTCACCTCCAGGACTCTGACTCTATGTTCATGTTTCTACAGCTACTATTAGTGATTAATCTGGACCAGAACCAGAACCAGAACCACATGTACGACAGTATCCTGGAGGCTGACTAGAGGCACGAGTCTGTGGGATAGTCAGTCCTCAGGTCCAGGGTCCCAGGTTCAGGGTTCTTAGGTCCAGGGTTCTTGGGTTCGGGGTCCTCAGGTTCAGGGCCCCAGGTCCAGGGTTCTTAGGTCCAGGGTTCTTGGGTTCAGGGTCCCCAGGTTTGATGAAGGGTCCATTGTGAACTGGTTTTGTCCTTCTGGCCGACAGGCGTGCTGGACTTCAATAGGACAACTGAGCCTTCATCGCCATCCTCATCCTTGTCCCCCCCGGGGCCTCCAGGTCCCAGCTGGTCCTCAGAGTCTCTGTACCAGGGTAACCATGGCGGTGCCGGTTCTGCAGAGGACACGGACTCTGGGGCCCAGGGGATCCACCTTCTCCTGAGACCTCCAGACCTCCTGTCCCCGAGTCTACCCCCTCCCCTCCCCCCACACAGCCAGCCCACCCTCACTCCCCCTCCCCCCTGGGACCAGGGCCCCTCCCTGGAGGAGTCCTGGGGTTCTGGGGACTACCTGGAGACGCTGTCTTTCATGGTCCCCGATGGGGAGGAGCTGGCTCTGGCCACGCCTCTGCCCAGCCTCCCCTACGACCAGGACCCGGGCGACGACTGGGTCTCCTACGACACGGCCTTTCCATCCCGTCCCACCCTCCCACTCTCCTCCAGCCTCCCCCTATCACCCTCCTCTCCCACCCCCAGCTTTCCCTTGCACACTCCCCCCACCCACCCAGACCTGTTCCCCACCTGGGACGAGGACTACGACGTGGAGGACCTGGTCCCGTTAGAGCCGACGGAGATTCTGCTGCCGGACATGAACAGTCTGGAGTACTACACCAACCTGGTGGCCCGGGAGAGAGAGAGGGAGAGAGAGAGGGAGAGGGAGAGAGAGAGGGTGAGGGAGAGAGAGAAGGAGAGGGAGAGAGAGAGAGACAGACAGAGGGAGAGGGAGAGGGAGGAGGTGAAGGAGGAGGACCGGTTGAACCAGACTGACTCCAGACCACCCATTTCTCCTGCAACAGCTCAAACCCTGAATCCTCCTTCTTCCCTGTCCCTGAGTCCTGGTCCTCCCCCAGGACTGGAGCCCAGGGACCCCCTCCCAGGGCCCACCCCTCCCCTCACCCTTTCACCGACTTCCCCAAGGGAGGGTAAGACCTTTCCTCCATCAGCCCCCCCCAAAACCCCTTCCATCTCTTCTACTCCTGCCCCGGTACCCAAAGACCTAGCCCCAGTCCCGGGCAGACCCCGTCCTCCATCCAACACCACCAGCCGGGTCCTGCCCCCTCCCCCACTGGGACCCCCCACCCTCCCCGACAGACCAGAGAGGCCTTCGTTAGTCACAGAGAAGCCAGCTAGGCCCCCCCCCACAACCACCACCACCACCACCACCACCAGCCAGAGGACAGCCATCAGCCTGACCAGAGCCCCCCCAGTGACTACGCCCAGAGTGGCCCAGACCCCACCCACCAGACAGTACCTGTGCAATGTCACCAAGCCGGAGATGTACCTGGTCAGAGTGGGTAAGAGCCCCAGAGTCATGTGACCTCCAGCTGTTCACTGCCATTCAGCTGATGTTTGTTTGTTTGTGTGCAGTCAGCTCCAGAGGCTCATCAGCTGGTTTCAGTCAAGTCAGAGACGTCCTGAGGAGAGAGTTCAACCGGTCCGTGGAGCTACAGGTACCCCCGTCCACACCAGGTCCACACTTAGGACCAGGTCCACACTTAGGACCAGGTCCACACTTAGGACCAGGTCCACTCCAGACTCCAGCTGGACAACACATCTCTGGAACTGATGTGTTCACCATCACACCTCAATACCACTCACTGCCCCCCCTCTGTTATTATATCTATATATTACATTCTTCTGTCTCTATTTCCTGTACATTTGTTCCTATGCTAGTTCTGTTAGCTAATGCTAATTCTTTGCTAATGCTAATTCTGCTGTTTTCTAATTCTGCTATGCTATTTTAACTTGATTTTACGTTTTTTTACTTTCATTTTTATTTTATTTACTTTTCTATTTTAATTTCTTTTTTACTTGTGGTTCTTAAGTGTTTATTTTATGTTTAACTTCCCATGTCTTAGTCCCAGGGGTCCCAAGGGGTCCCAGGTGGACCCAGGTGGACCCAGGGGTGCCAGGGGGCCCAGGGGGCCCAGGGGGCCCTGTAAGCAGCTGAAGCCTCTCTATTAATGTTGATGTGTTTCATGGATTCTCTTTGTCGACTTCCAGGATGTTTTCATCATTTAACTCCTTTAGCAGCTAAAACTGGTTTAGGTTCTCCACAGCTTTTATTTTGAAGGGCTGGATTCAGGGGTCTGATGATGAAGGACAGCTGATTGTCCACTAAGTGTCCTGATCATGGTCCTGGTCCTGGGGGGTGGTCATGTGACTACTGTCCCTCTGTCCCTCCCCAGTTCCTCAGGACTCCGTCCAGTTTTGCCTTTCGCGTCGTGTCGGGTCCGTTGATCTTCACCGCCGTCTCCGTCATCAACGCCCTCCGCAAGCCACCGCCCCGAGGCTCCGCCCCCGTCCCCGTCGTGTCTCCACTGTACGCCGTCCCTGACCTCCGCTACCAGGTCCACTCCGTCCTGCAGTTTGTCCCGGTCCATGTGGACATTAGAGTCTGTAACTTCAGCCAGAGGGTGGAGACCGGACTGATGATGGCGTACGCCGAGACCCGGAGACGGTCCCACGAGACAGGAGACACCACGGTACAGGTGAGTCTCTACCTGTCCTCAGTCCTTACCTGTCCTTAGTCTCTACCTGTCCCCAGTCTCTACCTGTCCTCAGTCCTTACCTGTCCCCAGTCTCTACCTGTCTTCAGTTCTTAACTGTCCCCAGTCTCTACCTGTCCCTAGTCTCTACCTGTCTTCAGTCTCTACCTGTCCCCAGTCTCTACCTGTCCTCAGTCCTTACCTGTCCTTTTGTCCTCGCTGGTCCCCAGCTGCTGAACATCACCATGGACGTGTCCCGGCTTGCGTTGGACCACAAGGTTCCTGTTGACGTTACGTTTGCGGTGCGTGATGGGCGGGGCTTCCTGCCGGGGTCAGAGGTCAGCCAACACCTGAGGAAGCTCAGCCTGGTGGAGTTCAGCTTCTACGTCGGGTTTCCCGCCCTGCAGATCGCAGAACGTACGAGACACTAAAACCTGATAGAGACCAGGGACATGAGACAAGTTCAGAGCAGAGAGTCCAGGATGTGGACAGGAACCAGTTTGTAGAATGAGACTGGATCTGTAGAACTAAACTAAACTTTAGTTTATAGTGTAGCCATTACTGATTAATAAATGAATTGTACTCATTATTACTTTATTGGTTTCAACTGGTCCCTCTAGAAAACAGGTCTAGTTTCTACTGAACACATGAAGACAAACATCTGATCTAATGTGAACCTGTCATGTGGTCTTGTGTTGTCAGCCTTCCACTACCCTGAGCTCAACACGTCTCACCACCTGCGCTCCACCTGGGTCCGTACAGGTAGGAACTCAGCTCTGATCTCAGCTAGACCCCCTTAGAGTCTGACCACTGATCAAAGCTTCTCCAGCTCATCCCAAACATTCTCTAAGGGGTTCAGGTCTGGACTCTGGTCTGGTCTCATGCTCCCTGAACTACTCTTTCACTGTCTGAGCCCCATGAATCCTGGTGGCGTCTTGGAACATTTTATTCCGACTACATTAGTTCCTGGTAGACCATGGTTCTCCACTATCCATCCACTCTTTGATAAAGTTCTTAAGCCAATTTTAATAGTTTCTAGATGTTTCCTCTGCTTGATGCAGCCAATGATTTATTTGACCCTTCTCCACCAGACTAACATCTTCTCCACCAGACTAACATCTCCTCCACCAGACTAACATCTCCTCCTCCACCAGACTAACATCTCCTCCTCCACCAGACTAACATCTCCTCCACCAGACTAACATCTCCTCCCTCAGACTAACATCTCCTCCCCCAGACTAACATCTCCTCCTCCACCAGACTAACATCTCCTCCTCCACCAGACTAACATCTCCTCCACCAGACTAACATCTCCTCCCTCAGACTAACATCTCCTCCCCCAGACTAACATCTCCTCCTCCACCAGACTAACATCTCCTCCTCCACCAGACTAACATCTCCTCCTCCACCAGACTAACATCTTCTCCTCCAGACTAACATCTTCTCCTCCAGACTAACATCTCCTCCCTCAGACTAACATCTTCTCCACCAGACTTACATCTCCTCCATCACCATGGGATGTGGAGTAAATGAGAAGCTGCTCATAAATAACTTGTTGAACTAATGATCCACCAGGAGGCTCTGATCTATCAGCTCACTTAGATCCAGGTCAGTGTAGTTCAGGTCTGGATTCAGGTGACCACAGTCTGTGACCTCCTCTAGTCCTGCTGGGGGTTCTGGACCAGCTGGTGGCTGAGAGGAGTTTTAAAGCTCGACTGGAGAGACGTCTGGCTCTGCTCCTGGAGGAGGGACTGCAGGAGTCCAGCAGGAGGCGCTGGAGGAGGGCCACGGCGGTGGGAAACAACAGCCTGCAGGTAACTACACACCTGTAACTACACACCTCCACCTGGTGTTGAGGTAACCCCGCCCCCTGTCCCTCCTGTCCCCCTGTCTCCCCTGTCCCCCTGTCCCTGGTCCAGGTGGTGAGGGTCTCCAGACTATCTGGGGCACAGCACCCCCTGGAGGTCTTCTATTTTGTGGAGGGTCCAGGTGGGGACAGGGTCTCAGCTGAGGACACCGCGTCCACCCTGAACCGTCTGGACCTCCAGAGAGCCGCTATCATCCTGGGACACAGAGTCCAGAGACCCCTGGCCCAGCGTGAGTCTCCACTGGGACACATGGACACATGAGACACATATGGACACAGGGAACATATGAGACACATGAGACAAAAGGAAAATTTCATCTGAACAACCCTGTCCCCTGTCCCCCTGTCCTGCCTCCAGCTGTGGAGACTCTGTCTGTCCCCCCAGCGGAGACTCAGAGCAGCAGTGTCTGGCTGATAGTGGGCGTGGTCGTCCCCGTCCTCCTGGCCGTCTTCATCATCATCATCCTCTACTGGAAACTGTGTGGATCCGAGAAACTGGAGTTCCAGCCGGACGCCGTCAACACCGTCCAACAGAGACAGAAGGTCAGAGGACAGACAACAACAACAACAACAACAACAACAACAACAGTAACCCCTCTTCATCCCCTGCCTCTGCCCCTCCCCCCCCCCCCAGCTCCAGGCTCCCAGTGTTAAAGGTTTTGACTTTGCGAAGCTGCATCTGGGTCAACACAGTAAAGATGACATCATGGTCATCCAGGAGCCCCGTCCCCTGCCCCCTCCCAAAGAGGCCACACCCCCCACCCCCCGCTCCAAGGCCTCATCCACCAAGGCGCCGCGGTCTGGACGCCGCAGGGGACGGTACGTGCTCAACATCCTCCATGGCCTCCATCACGTCCACCAGCATCTCTTCGTTTACACATTAAATTATCTGAAGTGTCTCATGTCTCCTGTCTCATCGCGTCCCATGTCTCATCCTGTCTCATTAGGCTCAGCCCATCAGACGCCTCGTTAGGAAGCGACCAGTCGAGTGGCAGAGAGTCGGGGGAGGACAGCACCAGAGCGGAGGCCACGCCCACCGAGGGAAAACAGCACAGGAAGACGCCCAAAAATGGTCAGAAACAACGTGACCTCATCATGAACCAGTGAATCCATGAGTGAATGAGTGAATGATTAGTAAAATTTATTTAAATTAATTCATTATATTAATAAATAATTAATGAATGAAATGAATGAATAAGTGACTAATCAGTGAGTAAAATCAATGAGTGACCAATTAATTAATTAATTAAATGAATGAATGAGTGATGTCCCCGTGTCTCTCCTGTCCTACGCTGCTGTGGCTGCAGGGAGGACAAAGATGGGTATGTTGGTTAAGATGCTCCAGAGAATAATTATTGTGATGTTAGTGAGAGGTGCATCCTGGGAGTCGTAGTCTTGGTTTCCTCTGACGTCCAGGTGGAGGCAGCGGTCCAGAGGAGCTCCTGTCCTCGTCCTCCATCTTTGACCATGTGGACCGTCTGTCCCGCGGCTCGTCTGATGGAACCCGTCGTCAGGGCAACAAGGTCCAGCTCATCGCCATGCAGCCCCGGCCAAGTCCCCCCCCGCCGCTGAGCCCCCCCCTCACCCAGAGGCTCAACACGGAGGTGGGACGCCAGCGGGACGAGGTCCAGGGACGGAGGCGGGTTTAAGGGGTCTGACGGCGTCTCTCTGGTCCTGCAGGTGGCGCTGAGACACAAGTCTGAGATCGAGCATCACAGGAACAAACTGCGTCAACGCGCTAAGAGACGAGGACAGTGTGAGTTCCCCTCCATGGACGATATCATGGACGCCTTCGGGGACGGACCCGTCCAGACAGAGACGGCGCAGCGTCTCTACAGCTCCGCCCACGACCACATGGACTGCATCCTCCAGGCCGACGCCCCCCCCGCCAGGTGAGACACCTCAGTCTGTCCCTCAGTCTGTCCCTGAATGTCTCTGGTTGGCCTCGGTTCAGATTTAGAGATGAGTGGTCCTCTAGGGACAGACACACCAGAGACACCAGAGACACCTGAGACATAGAGACACCAGAGACACCTGAGACCTAGAAACATAGAGACATCAGAGACATAGAGACACCAGAGACATAGAGACAACAGAGACACCAGAGACACCAGAGACATAGAGACACCAGAGACACCAGCCTGAGAGGACAAGCTCAATTAAAATAAGTCCCCCCGTGCTAATGTGTCCAGGGGACGGCGGTCTCCTCGGGGCCGGAGGACTCAGCCAGGACCAGGAAGTCTCCCGGATACAGACAGAGACCGGCTGCTCGCAGACCACAGCGCCACCTACAGGAAGCACCCAGGCCTCAACAATGTGGCCTACATGGTGAGTGAGACCCCAGCGGAGATCCCCCCCCCCAAGGATCAGGATCAGGATCAGGATCAGGTCCTGGTTCTGGTCCAGGTCCAGGTCCAGGTCCAGGTCCAGGTCCAGGATCAGGATCAGGATCAGGATCAGGATCAGGATCAGGATCAAGTCCAGGTCCAGGATCAGGATCAGGATCAGGATCAGGTCCAGGTCCAGGTCCAGGTCCAGGTCCAGGATCAGGATCAGGATCAGGATCAGGATCAGGTCCAGGTCCAGGTCTTGGACCAGGTCCTGGGGATAGGGGTGAAGGACCGTCCTCCTTCTCCATGACGTCCTAATCAGTCTGCTCTGTCACAGTCGGACCCGGACCTGCCCCCGGACCACGGCAGCCCCTCCCCCACCGATGAGGTGTTTGACCCGGCCCCGCCGCCGCCCCCCTACATGCCCCCCCAGCCGTCCATCGAAGAGGCCCGGCAGCAGATGCACTCCCTCCTGGACGACGCCTTCGCACTGGTGTCCCCGTCCTCCCAAGGCAGCGCTGGGCTGAGCGGGGTAAGCCCCGTCCTGCCCAGCCCCCCCCCCCAGACCCGGCCCCCAGGCCGGCAGGGGGGCTCTTTCCCTGCTGCCCCCCCCCACAGCCCCTTCTCTGCAGTGAGTGTGTCGACCTGCAGCTGAAGCCAAAGGCTCAGAGATGAATCCACACTCACATGTCCTTGTCTTCCTCCTCAGAGATACGCCGAGCTGGGAATGTCCCCCACGTCCCTCCAGGGCCTGATGCACAGGTAGGACTCACCTGAGACCCCCCCCCCCCCCCCCCCCCCCCGCGGTCCAGACCAGAACTGACTCTGAGTGCTTTATCCAGACAGGGTCTCAGCTCTGGAGGGTATGGTTCTACTGGAGACCAGCTTCAGGACTCCGTGTACTCCAGCAGGGGGCAGTATGAGGACCCCCCCTCCTCCTCCAGACCGCGACCTGTAGGGGGCAGCACAGGTACTGTCAACATGTTTGATCCACATTGACCCAAAACCAGAAAATGCCTCCAGATGAACTAATGTGTTGCCTGGATCCACCTCCAGGGGCTCAGCTGCACCACCTGACCCAGGTGGGTCTGTCTAGTCAGATCGGAGCCTACCCCGGGGTGGGGCGCAGCATGTCTGGACCCACAGGATCCAGCTGGACCCAGCAGCACTCAGACCAGGATCTATCCAGACCTGGAGCCAGCAGAGAGAGCGTGAGTCCACAAGTCAACTGGGACTCAATTAAGATCAGTCTAGACCAGACCAGACTAATGTTTTTACTCTGCCCTCTACAGGTGCTGTCCTTTCCTGAGTCCTCCTCTTCCTCTGTTTTCCAGATGCCCAGCTCCTCTTTGCGGGACCCGTCGGCGCCCCCCCTCCTCCTGACCTCCCCGACCCCTGAGTACCTACCTGAGGACGCCCCCCCCTCGGCCCACACCTCCGCCTCCCTGATCAAGGCCATCCGGGAGGAGCTGCGCCGACTGGCCCAGAAACAGGCCGCCGTGCCCAGCTACCCGTAGACCGGTCTGGACCTTTAGGCCCAGAACCACTCAGAGTCCGTTGGGATGGACTGACCCACTCTGGACTCTGCTGAGATAACACTAAGCCGGAACTCTGGACCAGAACCCATGTCTGAAAACCGGTCTCCTGAAGACCTCTCATTTCCACTGAAGTGCTTCCTGGAGCAGATCATTCGTGATCATCCTTTCTCCAACAGACGGACTCGGCCCTTCAGAACCTCTGGAGCAGATCCTCCGGACCGGATCTACTTCTACTGGGCCAACCTGCCTCCGGACTGTCCGGAGTGGACCCATACCCCTTTTCCACCAAACTGGTTCCAGGTCTGGTTCGGAGCCAGGGCCTGACTTTGAATGAGTTCTTTGTTTTTCCACCGACTAAGCACCGGCTCCAACCTGGTTCCAACCTGGACCTGGTCTAAACAGAGACCAGATGTGAGAAGTGTATCTATGAACAACCAGCAAGTCACATTCTGGAGGCTGAAAACCAGCAGCAGTGGACTAAGTCCAAGACAAGTTGGAGGGGGCCCTTGCACAAAGACAGATGACCAGACCCCGGACCCTGGACCCTGGACCCAGGACCCAGGACCAACTTCTGAAGAAACCCACACCCACAGTCATGACGTGGCTCCGCTTGGATCTTGGCCTAGACTTTTCCCAGTTTGGAAAAATAAACCAGTTCTTCGGGGGGACCAGGTTGGAACCAGTTAAGCATGAACTGGCACCAGGATCTTTTTGGTGGAAAAGGGGGCTCAGAGGAGGTTTGACCTGGGTCCTCCTGAGGTTCTGAAGGTCCTGGTCTTCTCTGGACCTTCTGTGGTGCTAACCGTCTCCTCATTGGCCGTTACTGCCTTCCAGTCCATCCTCAGCCGTGGTACCAGGTCCGTTCAGACGTCCCTGAGGTCTTGGGACTGTGGACAGCTGGAGGTGAAGAAGAATAGTTCTATGTGAAGATGAGCACAATGTTAATGTTACAGAGTTACTCCGGGAGTGTTGACACGTACTGAGGTTATTTTTACTGCTTATATGCCCGTTTTATTTCGATCAAAAAAGACCAAACTACTGTTTATGGTTGTGATTAATCCTCTTGTGTTTGAGACGTAGCTTAGCCGCTCGCTCGCTATCTTCATGTGTCGTGGCAAAGAAAAAAATAACAAGTACAGCTGATGCATCGCTTGGTGTCGAGCTTTTCGTTGCGACCATCCGTCGACGAGCAGAAAGCTGCAGATGAGTCTCAGTGAAACCGGTAGAAACATTCAACACAACCAGGAGCTGAAGCTAAAGCGTTTCTTTATTCTGCAGCAGGACGTTAGCCTTGTTAGCTTCCACAGAGTCATGGTCACTGTTAATGTTGACGGCCATTCTTGATTTAGTCTTTATTAAAACATTTATTAGTCACGTTTTAGTCAGTGCATATAATAAACAATCGCTATAGTTTGAGTCTAGTTTTAAAAGGCATTTCAACTTTAATTTTTAAATTTAGTCAAACTGACACTAACAATGTTAACTTTATAAACTAAACATGAATCATAGTGTTTCTCTCTTCACACCAGTTTAATCTCAAGGGACCAGACCAGTAACGCAACGGAATAATAATCTATAAGTAACGACAACTCCAGACGTTTAATTTTGTTTTACAGCAAAGAAGAACAAGGAAATTAGAGAATGTTTACATTTAATAAAAATATCCTTTCAAAAAATTACATTTCTTGATAATAATTGTAATCTTGACTCATGTCTGTCTGTCTAGTCCTCGGTCTGGTTATAGGATTCATTCCAGGAAGTACAAGTATGGAAGTTTGAGCTAAATGCTAATACATTCTCTGTCCAAATGTGTGTCAGTAAAAAGTCAGAGGTCAATAACTTTATAATTTTATAATAACTAGTAGATGAGACTAATTTAACATCAGCATTAGCTCCAGTGATGGAGACTGAATAAATATCAGAGTGATGCTCCTTCCTCCTCATTTTAATCTAATGTTCAAATAACATCTGATCTCATCAAATAACATGTGGACTTGTTAACGTTTCCTTGTAAATTCATCATTAGATTTTAGTTTTAGCTCGTTAGCGTCTTCAGTGACGACATTAACACTGATACCAATCTCATCTAATCTTGGACCACGTTGGGACCTGGGTGCAATACAAATAAGAGTGTATTTAAATCATTTATATTAAATAAAAGCTGTGGGTGAGGCCTGAGTAGCTGTAAGAGATGAAGTCGATAGCTGGTTGTTGGTGGTAGGTCTGAAGAAGCTGCTCTCATAGAAACCTTTAGCTTCATGCTCTGGTTGAAGGTGAATGGATCGTCTGCGTCTCTGCTCTGCTTCAGCATGTTCAGCTGAGTTCCAGCTTTAGGTATTAGTGATGTTAATGTTCAGCATGCTGCTAAAAGATGTTTAAATAAGAGTTGTTCCACATCCAGTTGAGAGTGAGCAAAGAGTGAATGACGTCACAGTGCCATAAAACACCGTCCATCGTGTGAGACATCACTTTAGTTTTACCAGAAGATATTTTTGAATCTAAAAGATGAAATGGCTTCGAAATGAAAGTGAACCCATGATAATAAATATATATATATATAAATACACACACACATATATATATAAATAAATATATAAATGTAGAGGAAATATTTTATGTGAACTTTGTCCAACACGTCCTACGTGGACCAGAACCCCTCTGGACACTGATTGGACCGAGCACCTGTCAGTCAAGCTGTAGGTCAAACTACAGGTGCTCATGGTGCTAATTCATGGAGGTCTGAACCTCGCCCGTCCTGCAGGTTCTTCTCCTCCTTCAAGACTCTAACTCCTCCTGAATGTTTCCTTCAGTGTTTTCTAGAGTTTCTGTGTTTTCTAGATCCAGCAGACGACCGGTCAGACTGAGGGAGCTCATTCATGACTGAACCCATCACACCATGTACTGAAAGCTGGAAGAGTTAAAACGAAAACTGACTGAGCTGAGAACAGCTGATGTGATGGAGCCACGCCTCCACCTGACTCCGCCCAGCTGAAGGTTGAACTGGTTGGTTTCATCATGAATGAACTTCCACAGGCTGAACTGGTCTGACTGAACATTCCTGTCGATCCTCTTCTGACTCCGGTCTAACATAGGACCCTTTCAGACCTGAGTAATCTGATTACACCTGATCTAGGTTAGAGTCCAGGTGTGAACCTACAATGAGTCCTGGTCCAATTGAAGACCACCTACTCAATAGAAGAGGAACCCATTCATTCAACCACTGGTAGAAATGATCTGTTCATTAGTGATAAGCCTTTAAACTGTTCTGAGAACCAAACTAAACTAGAACCATGTGTTCCCGGTTCTAGTCCAGTGGTAGGTAGAGATCCATTAGAGACAGCAGCTGATACAATATTCTACTGACCACATGGTGGCGCTGTTTATCCATATTATTATGTCAGGTGAGAACACAGGTTCTTAGAGATGGCCCGGTGAGGTCAGATGTTCATTGTGTGAAGGGGTCCAGACCAGAACCAGAACCAGAACCAGCTGTCAGCAGCTGACAACATGACAGGTCCTGGTCTCATCCTGTGGTCTTTCAAAGATTGTGTTGACATTAAAGAGACGTGTTCAGATTCAACCTGAGTCGTGTGTTTGTTCATCTTAGAAACAACAACAAAGAAAATACTTTTTAATCAAAAAATGACCTGGAACAAAGTTAGAAAACAACAAGAAAATATTCAGACAATAAATATTTGTAGAGTTGTAGTTTCTGTGGTGGTTAGATTCAGACTTCCTGGTTCCTCCGCCCACTTGCTGATACTTCCTAGTTCACCTGGACAGGTAAACAACAACTCGCAGCATGAGAGCAGGAAGAAACACGTCGAAGCTGCGGCTTCGGCTCTGAGATCCGACATCTGAGGAAAAGTCTTTCCGGGATACAGCGGCTGTTCGGTTCCTGTTCGGGTCCTGTTTGATTCCTGTTCGGTTCCTGTTTGATTCCGGCCGGTGAAGCTAACGCAGAGCTAAAGTTTCTACATCAACCTGAGTTTCACCTGAACAGCTGCTTTTCTTCGTGATTCGTGATTAATGTCCCTCCTCATGCTTCCTCCGGAGAACCCGCTCCGCCGAACTCCGTTTACATTTCTGCAGATTTAAAGTTTACTTTTGGTTTTCGGCTTCAGGACGAACAGTCCCAACAGAAAACCACCGAGCTCCGTCCACCGTTTAAAGCTGCAGAGACGTTCAGGGACCCGCTGCAGACACAAGGTCTATTGTTGAATTCATTCATTCATTCGTAGAAGTGAAGAATCTTCATCTCTTTGTGGAAACTATAAAAACGGGTTAAGTTAAAATTTTATCTTCACATTTTTACTTTACAGTCGATCAGCTGAATATTATAATAGTGTAGTAATATCCTGAATCTGATTGGTTCATAGAGAGCAGAGAAGTTTTTAATTGGTTTTCATTGAGTGACGTCATCGTTAATTGATCCGTTTTAATCACCAGTTATTCTTTTTATCAACTTTAAAGCGAAATTCTCTCAACATTTTGTCTTGACATTTTATTTATCGGTGTTTGGTTGGTTCCAGGAACTTTAACTTTACTGTATCTCGTTGATGGTCTGACAAATGTTGGGAATGACCCAATAGAAACTGGTTTCAGGATGGGGGACGGGATGAAGACTCAGTTGGTGAGTGCCATCCATCTGCAGGAGGTAGAACTGGAGGAGAAGTCTGGAGACAATGACAAGAACAAGAACAATAATGGTGAGCGTGAAGTCCTTAAGGAGCCAGAAAACCAGAACTAAAACCTTCCTCCTGTCTCGGTGTCTGAGTTTAGGACCAGTCGCCATGTTTCCTGATCAGAATCTTTGTTTCCTTCAGAGGATCAGACGTTCACGGTGGAGGACGCTGTAGAAACCATCGGCTTCGGACGATTCCACATCCTCCTGTTTGTCATCATGGGAAGTTCCAACGTAAGAAATGGGTTCAAAAACTAAAACAGCAGAAAACCGAGGAGAAAACTTCACGATGTGTTGTTGTTGATGTGTTGATGTTGTGTTGTCTCGTTGTTGTCATTGTGTTGCAGATCATAGAAGCGATGGAGATCATGCTATTGGCCGTAGTTTCTCCAGAGATTCGATGTGAGTGGCGTCTAGACGACTGGCAGGTGGCTCTCGTCTCCACGGTAAACTTTCAATTAATCACCTGGACCTTTAATTAATTACCTGGATCTTTAAACCTTTAATTAATCACCTGGACCTTTAAATCTTTAATTAATCACCTGGACCTTTAAACCTTTAATTAATCACCTGGACCTTTAAACCTTTAATTAATCACCTGGACCTTTAAACCTTTAATTAATCTTCTGGACCTTTAAACCTTTAATTAATCACCTGGACCTTTAAACCTTTAATTAATCACCTGGGCCTTTGATTAATCACCTGGACCTTTAAACCTTTAATTAATCTCTTGGACCTTTAAACCTTTAATTAATCACCTGTGCCTTTGATTAATCACCTGGACCTTTAAACCTTTAATTAATATCTTGGACCTTTAAACCTTTAATTAATCACCTGGACCTTTAAACCTTTAATTAATCACCTGGACCTTTAAACCTTTAATTAATCACCTGGACCTTTAAACCTTTAATTAATCACCTGGGCCTTTGATTAATCACCTGGACCTTTAAACCTTTAATTAATCTCTTGGACCTTTAAACCTTTAATTAATCACCTGTGCCTTTGATTAATCACCTGGACCTTTAAACCTTTAATTAATATCTTGGACCTTTAAACCTTTAATTAATCACCTGGATATTTACTTAATCACCTGGGCCTTTGATTAATCACCTCGACCTTTAAACCTTTAATTAATCTCTTGGACCTTTAAACCTTTACTTAATCACCTGGACCTTTAATTAATCACCTGGATCTTTCCTCCTCCAGATGGTGTTCCTTGGCTTCATGTTGTGTGGAGTTTTAGGAGGATATATTGCTGACAGATACGGACGCTGGAAGGTCAGAAACATCTTTAATAATCAGATCTCTGATTGGCCGGCCACTGCATAAACCCGGTGCCCTGTATTATTGTGTATAAACCAAGTGTTGTGTATTATTGTGTATAAACTAGGTGGTGTTTGGGGGATTCGCCTGGAGTGCCTACTTTTCTCTGCTCACGTCCTTCGCACCATCCTATGGTTGGTTCATCTTCCTTCGCAGCATGGTGGGCTGTGGCGTAGCCGGAGTTTCTCAGGGGTCCGTTACACTGAAACTCTCTGATTGGTCGGACTCAACTAAACCGGTCAAACTGAACTGTTTCTCTTCCTGTTTAGGTTTGTTTTGAAGACAGAGTTCATCCCTGCAAAGTATCGAGCTTTGTTACTGCCTCTGGCCTCGGTGAGTTCATCAGCTGGAAAACATCCAGAAACATCTCCTCAACACCTCCCAAAAACCTCCTCAACACCTCCCAAAAACCTCCTCAACACCTCCTTAAAACCTCCTGAATGCCCTCCCCCTCCGTAACCCTCCTCTAAACCTCTTTAGTGTCCTGAGACCAGTTTGATCAAACCTGCTTGAACTCTGGCTGTTTGCAATTTAGATCTTCTGGATGACGGGATCCATGCTCATCATCATCTTGGGGATGCTGGTTGTTCCTACTCTGGGCTGGAGGTGGATGATCCGGATCTCCGTCACCCCCAGCATCATCCTCCTCTTTCTCTTTAAGGTGAGACGTCAAGTGTTCATAGTAAAGCTGAGACCACATCTGGACTGATTGTGTCTCCAGAACTGGTCTTTATCCTGTCTCTGTTCCTGTTGGTCCAGTTCATACCTGAGTCGGCCCGTTACAACGTGTCGGCAGGAAACGTCAATGCTGCCGTTAAAACGCTGCAGAGGATCGCCACCATGAACCGAGCTTCTCTTCCTCCGGGACGCCTGGCAGAGCCGGCCGTGGTACGACTTCATCCAGAGTTACATCAGAACAAATAGTCCATGTTAATATGGTCTGTCCACAGGTTTTTGAGGTCCTCCACAGAGACTGTCCACAGGTTTTTGAGGTCCTCTATTCATGTTGTCCCTGCTCTGGTCTCTAGGAACTTTGCTATCGTTTATATTTCCACATTTTAAATTTGTTGTGATGGATGAGAAGTAAAATGTTATGAACTGTGTTGCTGGATGTTTCAGAGGGAACGAGGAAGCTGGAGAACTCTACTCAGTCCATCCTTCAGGAGGACGTCCCTACTGCTCTGGTTCTCATGGTAACGGGTTTTATACTTTTCACAAGTGATTAAAACTCATTTTGAAATGGAATCAAGACGCAGTGGATTAGACAGATTTATTGAAATAGTCCAACCAATCAGATCTCACCTCAGTCTGCCCTCTGATTGGATAATAAACACTGTGTGTCCATAAACCAGGCATTGTGTGTTATTGTTGTGATTGGTTCTGACTTGTTCTAGTTCTGGTTCTGGCAGGTTCGTGGCGTCCTTCTCCTACTATGGTTCAGTTCTGAGCAGTTCTGAGCTACTGGAGAAGAATTTGTTGTGTGTGACAGACGCTGACCGAGAGCATCAGGTCAAACACCGCCATGAGGACGGACTGTGTTACTGCATCCCCTTCGCTCGCAGCGACTACGAGACGCTGCTCATCAGCTGCCTGGGAGAGATCGCCCGTCAGTCCGACACACAACAACCGACACAACAAACACAGAAACACGGCAAACATGACAATAACAAACACCATGCTGTCCCCTGCCCTCCTGTCTGTCCTCTGTCCTCCCAGTGGTCCCAGTCAACATTGGTCTCCTTAACGTCTTTGGACGGAAGATGAGTCTGACGGTCCTGCAGCTCATGGCAGCTGTTTTCTTCATGTTGGTCAACATCTGCACCACCATGTAAGCGCCACCACAGAGTTCCTGGTCCATGAGGTTGTCTACAGAGCACCCTGGTCCATGAGGTCCTCCACAGAACACCCTGGTCCATGAGGTCCTCCACAGAGCACCCTGGTCCATGAGGTCCTCTACAGAGCACCCTGGTCCATGAGGTCCTCTACAGAGCACCCTGGTCCATGAGGTCCTCTATAGAGCACCCTGGTCCATGAGGTCCTCTATAGAGCACCCTGGTCCATGAGGTCCTCCACAGAGCACCCTGGTCCATGAGGTCCTCTACAGAGCACCCCGGTCCATGAGGTCCTCTACAGAGCACCCTGGTCCATGAGGTCCTCTACAGAGCACCCCGGTCCATGAGGTCCTCCACAGAGCACTCTGGTCCATGAGGTCCTCTACAGAGCACCCTGGTCCATGAGGTCCTCCACAGAGCACCCTGGTCCATGAGGTCCTCCACAAAGCACCCTGGTCCATGAGGTCCTCCATAGAGCACCCTGGTTCATGAGGTCCTCTGTTCATGTTGGTCTCTGCAGGTTTGGCTTCACTGTGCTGCTGTTCCTGCTCCGGTCTCTGGTCTCCATGAACTTTACTGTTGTTTATATTTACACAGCTGAGGTACGTACACGGAAATTGATCAGAGTTTATTGATCAGAGTTTATTGATCAGGGTTTATTGGGTTTATTTTTTTGGACTCTCAGGTGTATCCCACCGTGGCTCGTTCTCTGGGGATGGGTTTCTGTACGTCCTTCAGTCGGATCGGAGGAATGATCGCTCCGTTCATCGCTCAGGTGCGTTCACTGTTGTGCTCGGGAACCAGAGTTGTGTTTTTGAAGCTGATCGTCTGCGTGTCCTTCAGGTGCTGATGTCTCAGTCGGTGATTCTGGCTCTTAGTCCATTCGCTGTGGCCTGTGTGGTCTGTTCTCTGGGGAACTTCTTTCTGCCGATAGAAACTAAAGGACGAGCTCTGCTGGTGAGAAACGCCATAGACATTCAGGAGATTGATATTGTTCCATCATTTCCTCTTAAACAAACTCGTTGCTCTCGTTTCTTTTCTCAGCAAAGCTCCTGATGACGTCTCCGGACAAACTGCTGCTGCTTCAGACTTTATCACTGTTACATGTGGGAGGGTGTTAAATAAATGCTTCTGTCAGAACATGCTGGCAGACACAGGTCAGATAAGTTATAATCTGAAGTAATGATGGAGTTAGTCGATGGAGCCTGTCTGTTAATAAATGTTTTTACCAGAATTTGAATCTGAAGACAATAAGACCTTTGTTGTTATTCCATGTTATTTAAATGAAAATTAAAAACAAATGTGGTGATGCTTAAAAGTTGCTCTGCACTCAACAAGTCCAGTTGTTTTTGGATAAGCCATGACCTGACATGGATGTAGGAGATAGAAGTTTGAACTTGCACTGGTTAAAGAAGAGATTTCATCTGAGTCTCTTCTTCAGTTCTAAGGGACTGGGAGAAGCTTAAAGAGGTTTAAATAGGAACTCTGAGGATAAAACTACCAGAAACTGGCTGGACTAGTTGTTATGCTGACATCTGTTTACGATCCAGTCTGGAATTCTGTCCCCTTCACACCTGGAGACTGGAGCCTAGGACTGATAATGGGTCTAGACCATTCATAGGGATGGAGAACAGGGACAAACACACCCTCTCTTTAACTACAGGTCAGTATGTAGACGTTAATGGATTTTAGTCATTAACAGGAGAGGGGATAAAAGGAGACAATGGCCTCAGGAGGGAGTGTGGATAAGAACAGAAGGAAGGACCGCCTCTAAACTAGTTTAACAGAGTCATGTATGTGCCAAGAACTGAAAGAGGAATCAAGGGTGGGTGAGTCCAGTCAGCCTTTGTGGATTTTTGACCTATGAAAATGTTCTCCCATCCCCTCTCTTGAATTGTTATTTTCTTTAGGCCTTAAAAATATTCTCTCTACCCTGAGGTGTGATAGATTTAATTGTCTGTCTGGAGCCCAGGTAAATCAAACGTTATGTATATTTTTGGCCTTTACTTTGGATGTTTAGATATATATAATGCAGCTCTCTGTTAGTATGGGATCGGACTTTCTAGGTTTGTATGTTGTGTTGTCTGTTTTATTTTTTGTGTGTTCATAAAATCAAAGAAACAAACAAACAAAAAAAAAGAGTATAAAAACGTCAAAGCTTTTCTTCCCGTGAAGCAGAAGTCAGTGATGCGTTCAGGTTGAACTCCATCTCCTCTCGTTAAGCTCGTTAACTCTCAGATTAGTGACAGATCAGCCCCCCCCCCTCCCGCTGCCTCTTTGTGTGTCTGTGAGGACCAGCGTGATTAGTGGATTATGTTCAGCCTCGACCGGAGACAAGAGCAGACGGTCGGAGTCTGAGAGGTGAGTCTATCTCAATGTTTAAGTGTTTGTTTCTGCTGGGAGGCTTTTGCCCTGTTGGTTTTTAATAAAGTCAAACCATGTAGATTAATAAATAATATTAGATTAATTCACAGATTTAAATGTTGTCTTCAAACGTCTGAACGTGTGGTCCTGTTAAAGTCTGAAGAACATACTGGAGTTAAAACCTGTAAAAGTTTAAGGATCAAATAAAACATCAGCTTCATCCAGAGCTTCAAATGGAAATGAGTTGTTAAAACTGCAGATCTGGTCCTGGTCCTGGTCCTGGGTCCTGTCAGAGACATAAAGACAGTGGTGTGTCTGGGTGCTTAGTACAGACTGGTGGCTCTGGTCCAGGTCCTGGTCCTGGTCCTGCCTGGTACAGACCGGTGGCTCTGAGAGACTCATTGTTGACGTGTCATGTGACCACATGTTCGCTCAGTCAATGAGTTCAGTTCTCAGCCCTCAGACGTAGAGGGAATGGAACCAGGAACCTTCTCCAACCACTAGACCACAGTGAGTCTCTGAGTCTTTGAGTTATTTTCTGCTTCCACTTCAAAACCCCGGAACCTGTGTATTTATGTATTTATTTTAATATTACATGATTCTACTTTATTATAACTGATACTAATTCATTATAACCGATTCTCCTTTATTAGGCAGCAATAAAAAATCTGTCACCTGATCTGGTTGGCTGATTATTGATTTTGTCCTCAGATAATTGTTCTGCTTAATTCCCTGAGATTTTCACAGATGAGTAAAATAAAGTTCTTTGTTAGTATTATTTGTTATTCAACAATACGATACATTTGAACCAGCAGATTAAATTTATAAGATTTACATAAAAAAGCATCACAGCCATTAAAATAACTTAATTTACTCATTAGAGGAAAATAGCTAAGAGTCAACTATGTGGACATGTTCACTGTGAATGCTGCTGTCCTACAGTCAGTAATCAGTTCTTCAGTTTTTGTCCCATTTAAAGTGATCATGACACCATTTAATGAAAGCAGGTAGGGCCTGACCCCATGCCCCTCTGACTCTCCTTCAGATGGGATTTAAAACTAGTCAGTGTGAAGAAGATGATGATGATGGTTGTGGAGGATTTTGAATGTTAGGAGGAGGATTTTTTTGATGTGGCTTTGAACGAGATGTAATTTACCGAGGGACATGAGGGGAGATCAGTTAGAAGTGAGTTGTAGATGGGAGGTGACGAGGGAAATGAAAGAATGAATGAATGAATGAAGAGATTCATGTGAGGGAGACTCGACTCATGTTGATGGTTGAAGTCTGTTCCTTTCAGCAACCTTCCCATGGTGCCCTGCAGCCCCGGGGGCCGCCATGGGAGATGAGTACCCACAATGCCGAGCTCAGGAGCTGTTTGATGAGTTTGTGTCGGCGTCGACCTGCAGGGCGGCGCTACGCTCCTTCGTCCAGCTGTGCGAACATCTGCAGCTAGACCGGCGCGCTGCCGAGAGGCCGCTGTACCGACCAATCAAACGCCGCCTCAACTACTGGAGGGCCAACGCTCTGTGGGCCAAACTCGACCGAAGGGCCACGCAGCAGGAGTTCCTGAGGGCCCAGGTCTGCAGCAACATGACTGTAAGTTATAAACACATTATTTATTTACTGGTACCGGGTCAGAATGTTCTGTAACTGGAGTGTGGTTTAATGTCTCTGACAGATCAGACTTTAATCTATTAACAGAACTGTTCATGTTACTAATCTGAAAAAAACCCTTAAATATGAGGAACAGTCAAAATAGAACATTAGCCACAATCCTCTCTGATTGGACGGCCATTGTCTCCTCTCTGATTGGTCAGTGTGTGATCATCGGGGCAGGGCCTTGTGGTCTGAGGACGGCGGTGGAGCTGAGCTTCATGGGAGCTCGGGTGGTGGTGCTGGAGAAGAGAGACTCTTTCTCCAGGAACAACGTCCTCCACTTGTGGCCTTTCACCATCCACGACCTCCGAGGCCTCGGGGCCAAAAAGTTCCACGGGAAGTTCTGTGCTGGTTCCATCGACCACATAAGTAAGTCTGAGAGTTGTCTGCAGTCTGTTCTGTTCTGTTGTGTTCTGTTCTGTTCTGGTCTGTCATGTCGTGCCGTCCAATCAGCAGCTGTTTCCTGTCGGCAGGTATCCGTCAGCTGCAGCTCATCCTGCTCAAAGTTGCCTTGTTGCTCGGGGCCGAGGTCCACGTCAATGTGGAGTTTAAGAAGCTGGTGGAGCCTCCTGAGGACCAGAGACTCAGTGAGGAAATCTCAAATTATATTTCAGTCTGTAGATAGATTCAAACATCAAATAAAATGTAGTAAAATGAGCTGTTCTGAGTCCTGTTTGTTCACCTGTCTTCCTGTCTTCCTATCTAATTTCCTGTCTACCTGTCTACCTGTCTTCCTATCTAATTTCCTGTCTACCTGTCCAGAGGTGGGCTGGAGGATGGAGGTGAGTCCAAAGTCTCACGTCGTCAGTCAGCTGGAGTTTGACGTCATCATCGGAGCAGACGGACGCAGGAACACGCTCCCAGGTACGACCGAATGTCATGTTATCGTCACATTAGCATTTAGCTCTGTACTAAGCTAAGTGTGATCGGCTGAGACTTTATCAAAAACAGCTTTTCTGTGAAATGGCATTATTGGAATATTTTGGTTTATCTTTAGTGGTGATTAGATGCTATTATCTGAACAGGTTTCAGGCGTAAGGAGTTCAGGGGGAAGCTGGCTATCGCCATCACGGCCAACTTTAAAAACAGAAACACGACGGCCGAGGCCAAAGTGGAGGAGATCAGCGGCGTAGCATTCATCTTCAACCAGAGGTTCTTCCAGGAGCTTCGTCAGGAAACTGGTCTGTTCTCGGAATGGTCTCTTATTATTCAGAGACTCTGTTCTGAGTTTGATGTTCATGTTCTCATTTCAGGGATTGACCTCGAGAACATCGTCTACTATAAAGACGACACGCACTACTTCGTCATGACGGCAAAGAAACAGAGTCTGCTGGAAAAAGGAGTCATTCTACAGGTAACTAGACAAACCTCGAGTCACTCTACGGGTAACTAAACACACCTGGAGTCACTCTACAGGTAACTAGACACACCTGGAGTCACTCTACAGGTAACTAGACACACCTGGGGTCACTCTACAGGTAACTAGACACACCTGGAGTCACTCTACGGGTAACTAAACACACTGGGAGTCACTCTACAGGTAACTAAACACACTGAGAGTCACTCTACAGGTAACTAGACACACCTGGAGTCACTCTACAGGTAACTACACACACCTGGAGTCACTATGAGTAACTAAACACACCTGGAGTCACTCTACAGGTAACTAGACACACCTGGAGTCACTCTACAGGTAACTAGACACACCTGGAGTCACTCTACAGGTAACTACACACACCTGGAGTCACTATGAGTAACTAAACACACCTGGAGTCACTCTACAGGTAACTCAGGGTTCATTGCTCCTCCTCCAGGACTATGCGGAAACTGAGCTGCTGCTCTCTCGGGGGAACGTGGACCAGAATGCATTGCAGGCGTACGCCCGCCAGGCCGCAGACTTCTCGACCAATCAGCAGCTGCCATCTCTGGACTTCGCCATGAACCACTACGGCCAGCCGGACGTCGCCATGTTTGACTTCACCTCCATGTACGCGTCAGAGAACGCCGCCATGATTCGTCAACGCCATGGACACCAGCTGCTGGTCACTCTGGTGGGAGACAGTCTGCTGGAGGTGAGACGGGGGACAGGTAGAGGGACAGGTAACCAGAGGGACAGACAGGTAACCACTGTCCTCCTATTTGTCCTCCTGCCTGTCCTCAGCCCTTCTGGCCCATGGGGACAGGGATATCTCGCGGGTTTCTAGCAGCTCTGGATTCAGCCTGGATGATACGAAGATGGGCTCAAGGAGGAGACGCTCTGGACGTCCTGGCTGAGAGGTGAGGACACTCCTGTTGTCCTCCTGTCTGTCCACCTGTCTCTCTCTGTCCACCTGTCCACCTGTCTCTACCTGTCCTCCTGTCTGTCCTCCAGAGAGAGTCTCTACCGTCTCCTCCCTCAGACGACTCCAGAGAACCTGCAGAAGAACCTGAGTCTGTTTTCTGTCGACCCAGCGACCAGATACCAGACCACCAGCTCCCTGACGGTCACACCAGCCCAGGTAGGACTGGATTAGACCAGGACCAGGACCAGGACCAGGACTGGACTAGACCAGGACCAGGACCAGGACTGGACCTAACCCTAACCCCTAACCCTGGACCAGGACCAGGACCAGGACCAGGACTGGACTAGACCAGGACCAGGACCAGGACTGGACCTAACCCTAACCCCTAACCCTGGACCAGAACCAGAACCAGAACCAGAACCAGGACCAGACCAGACCAGACCAGTACTAATATCTTGTCCTCTGTCTCCAGGTGAGACACCTGGTGGACACTGGGGAGGAGGCGGGGCTAACCTCAGCCATCAGAGACATCAGCTGGTTGTCTTCACCAAGTCTCATCAGTCCAGGTGAGTTCATGTTGTTTCACTGTGGGACCTGGAGGACGAGACAAAACTAACTAACCAGCCTCCGGTGGACCACGTCCCCTCAAGAACTGGTTCAGACCTGAGCCGGTTTGTTGTGAACATGATGATGAACAGACAAACCGTGTCGGACGCGTCTCCAAGGAGACAAATAAAGACACGAAGACACAACTTTCATCAAACTCAGAAAAAACAGGAACAAAATGGACGACATGAATGGAGACACAAAGAGACACGAGGGGACACAAGGGGACTTGATGAGACTCGATGAGACACAAGGGGACACGACAAGATATGAGTGGACACGACGAAACATGAGGGGACACGAGGGGACACGACGAGAAACGAGTGGAC
This sequence comes from Mugil cephalus, assembly GCF_022458985.1. NCBI lineage: Eukaryota > Metazoa > Chordata > Actinopteri > Mugiliformes > Mugilidae > Mugil > Mugil cephalus. Next base: position 18,807 of record NC_061791.1, on the reverse strand, counting down.
ACGACGAGACACGAGGGGACACGACGAGACACGAGGGGACACTAGGGGACATGAGGGGACACGAGGGGACACGACGAGACACGAGGGGACACGACGAGACACGAGGGGACACGACGAGACACGAGGGGACATGAGGGGACACTAGGGGACATGAGGGAACACGACGAGACACTAGGGGACATGAGGGAACACGACGAGACACGAGGGGACACGAGGGGACACGACGAGGAAAAAATAACCAATCAACCAATCAGAGGGAACGAACCAATCAGAGGGAACAAACCAATCAGAGGGACACGCAGACAGGAAGTGATGCAGGACAAGAAAGAGTTTTATATTAAGTAAAAAGAGGAAACACAAAGAAACCAAACAGGGTCAGAGAAAATATTCATTGTTGTTGTTAAATCTTTCGTCTGATTGGTTCCCTGTGTGTCTCTCAGAGTCCTTGTCTCGGTCCAATCAGCTGCTGTCCTGGTGCCAGGCCCAGACTGGCGGTTACCGTGGCGTTGCCATTGTGGACCTGACTACTTCCTGGAAGAGTGGCCTGGCTCTGTGCGCTCTGATCCACCGACACAGACCGGACCTGATGTAAAGACCTGAGTGCTTCATTGGATTTATTCTACAGTTCTGAACACATCACCAGGACTAGTCCTCATGTCCTCACACTGTCCACTCTTCTCATAAATTTAATTAAATTAAATGCATTGGGTGCTGTGTGTTTACTGGACATCTCCATACGAGGGCTGGATGTCTCTACACTCAGACTAGTTTTATTTCATGTATTGTGACGCAGCCTCAGGATCATGAACTGTTTCCTGCTGAGCTGCTGCTGAATGTCTTGTTGCGTGATGACAATAGATTCTGATTGTGTCGTCTCCTCTCAGAGACTTTGATTCTCTGGACGAGTCGTCGGTGGAAGAAAACACTCGACTCGGCTTCGACGTGGCTGAACGCGAGTTTGGGATCTGTCCTCCGATGACGGTGGAAGAAATGTCTTGTGTTGGAGAACCGGACTCTTTGTCCATGGTGATGTACCTGAGTCAGTTCTACCAGCTGCTCCGAGACGCGACGCCTCCTACTGGTGAGACACGTCACAGCAACGATCCTTTAAAACTAAAAACACTCAATAGATGAAATGTACTGTATATAATATACTGTGTACAGTACATGATATATTAATAACATATAATAAGCTAATATACTGTAGTGTTGGTTTCAGGCTGCCTGACTCAGAGCGTTGACCTGAGATCAGCTCTGATCACTCCGGCCTCCCTCCTCAGCAGACTGGGAACCAGCCCGTCCAGGAAGAGGAACCCAAAGGTACCGCTCACACCTGGACGGGGTCGGGTCAAAGGTCAAAGGTCAGCCACTGACTATGTTCGGTCTCTGCAGGAACACAGTGACCCTCTGGGGAAGAGGAGGAGGACCAGGGGGTCAGGTGGAGACCAGCAGGAGGTCAGAGGTCAACCCCCCCCCCCCCCCCCCCCCCCCCGTTCTGGAGGATGACTCTTGTTTCTTCTTCTGACTCCATGTTTTGTTCCAGTCATGTTGTGACCTGAATTGTGATGTTGTACCACTGGTGGGCGGAGCCAACCTGTCCAAGGTTCGTCTGATGGCCAATCAGCTGCAGGCTAAGATGGAGGAGACTTCCTCTTCCTCCTCGTCTTCCTCTGCAGCTTTACATCAACAGGTGAGACTGATCAGCTCTAAGACCCGACCAGACCTCCGTCCGTCTCATTAATTAACAGACGTTTGATCTGATATTAGATTAATTGGACATTAATTAACAGATGTTACATAAATCATGATCAGTGAAAACATGACCTTGAACCAGCAGGGGGAGCTGTTACCGAACCCTCCAACATTAGAGTCAGACGACTGTCAGCTGGGCCACACGTCGTCATGGAGACCGGTAAAGACCAGTAGAACCTGGAGAAACCCAATAGAACCCAGTAGAATCTGGTAAAACCCGGTAGAACCTGGAGGAACCCAGTTTTTCTACAGAAATGTGCGGCGCTGTCACGACCACGGGCCTAGAACGGGTTAAACTCACAGTGTTTACTGAAGTGGGTTAAAGGTGAAAGAAACATGAACATGTTCTATTTTGGGGGCGTTTGTGTGTTCCTTCATTCTAACCACGTCAATATTTTAAAACGATCTGATCCTCATGTCCAACACGTCCTCATGTCCTCATGCTTCTGTCTCCATCAGAGGAAACGAACCCTTCAACAGGAACAGATGAGTTTTCGGTTCAAGGAGAAGATCAAGTCTCAGAGTCCGGTCCGAGGAGACGAGGTACAGGACTCTGCTCGTCTTCACTGTCCTGTTTATTCTGGGCCAGATCAACGGTTTGATTCTGGTTTGTTCTGGTCTGAGTCTTTGAAAATAAAGTCTCTGCAGTCGTCGTGTCCTCCGGCTGCTCTCGTCCTCGTCGCTCTGAATTCGTTGAGTCCTGCAGCTCCTCATCGTCGCTGCATGTGACCCACAACAAACTCAGCATCATGAATAGTTGGTATTGAGGAGCCCAGCTGCTCTCAGATCAGCCTCCAGCTCTTCAGCCAACAACAGACTCTCTGTCCATCTGTCTGTCTCTGCTTAAAAAGGACGTCTCCATGAATGGACCAAATAAACCACCTGAGACAAAAACCTCATTCCATATGAAAACATGAAGAAAAATGAAATGTCAAGATTTATATCAGGAATAATCTGTCTCTTCTTGTCTCTTCAGTGTCTCTTCTTGCTTTTTGTTGTCTTTTCTTGTCTCTTCAGTGTCTCTTCTGGTGTCTGTCCTCAGGTGTCCCTGCGTGTCCCTGGCACCAGCGTCCTCTGTGTCTTCTGTGATCAGAGGGTTTATCTGATGGAGCGTCTCAGTGCTGAAGGATTGTTTTTCCATCGCAGCTGTTTCCAGTGCGACTCATGCAGCTCCGTCCTCCGACTTTCTTCATACGGCTACGAGCACCACACCGGTCAGTCCACCTGTCCCTCTGTCCCTCTGTCAGTGTCTGATAGTGAACCACGTTAGTCACATTAGTGGGTGTGTCCGTCCACTTTATATCAGTCTGAATAATCTGGTTGAAGGTCTCTGCATTTCTTTCTACAGTAAATAATAATAACAACAGACCCTGAGGATGTGGACCGTCACCATGGCGACTGTCCATCACTCTGACTGCAGTAATCTGGTCACAGTCACATGATGCCTCTCAGTATTTTTAACCACAAAGTGTTTATTGTGAGTCTGACGGCAGCCAATCAGAGCGCAGCAGTCACATGACCTGCTTCAAAGCTGAGGCGCTATAAACCCAGTTCAGTCCAACAGACAGGACGGACAGAGACCCAATAAGACGTCCTCAACAAGTCTTTATCATCTGTCCTCCTGGTCCTGGTCCTGGTCCTGGTCCTGGTCCTGATCCTGGTCCTGATCCTGGTCCTGATCCTTCTGTCTCCCAGGGAGGTTTTACTGCCTGCAGAACTCTGAGTGTCGACTGAAGGCTGCGACCGTGAGGAAGAGGCCGACTGCGTCTGACAGAGCAGCTTCTCATCGATCGTCACTGGTGAGACCAAGAACTCAGGGTTCAGTCTTTGGAAAAGAAGCTGCTGCTTTTTCAGGTAGTGATTCTATGTAACTAGGAAGGAGACAGGGGGTTGCCATGGTGATTCTATGTAACTAGGGAGGAGACAGGTGGTTGCCATGGTGATTCTATGTAACTAGGGAGCAGACAGGTGGTTGCCATGGTGAGGTAAAGCTGTATCATGTGTCCTGAAACTCTTGTTTGTCTTGAAGGCGTCTCAGAGTTCGTCTCTGGCTGAACGCAGATTGTCAGGTGAGATCGTTTCACTTGTGTCCTCTCACACTTCATACGTGTTCACACTGAGCGTGCTCCTTAAACACGAATCAATGTGGCTTTAGTGTGTGTGTGTTTCTGTGCGTGTCTGTGTGTGTGTGCGGCTGTGTTGATGTGTTATCAGCTGCTTCTGTAACCACGGCAACGCCAGAGAGGATTGAGCTGGAGAACGTCGGACGGGTGGAGGAGGAGGAAGAGGAGGAGGAGAAAAAAGAGGAAGAGGAGGAGGAGAAAAAAGAGGAAGAGGAGGAGGAAGAGGAAGAGGAAGAGGAGGAGGAAGAGGAAGGGGAAGAGGAGGAAGAGGAAGGGGAGGAGGAGGAAGAGGAAGAGGAGGAAGAGGAGGAGGAGGAGGAAGAGGAGGAGCAAGAGCTGAACCACTTCACCCTCAGGTGAGAGACATCAGCTTTATAAGAAGTGAAGTTTTTTCTAAAGTCTCAGTTTGAAAAAATGAAGTGAAATCAAGAAGTGACTTTTATTTATTTATAACTGAGTTATTTCTTCTGTTGGTCCTCCTCCACTTTCAGATCAGAGCCAGAGATGGAGAAGGACAACAAGGACAAGAAGGACAAAGAGGACACTGTTTCATGGAGAGAAACTCTGCAGCTCCACCTGAGAGTTGAGGTGAAGGAGTGTGAGAAGGAGTCCAGTGATGGTAAGCTGAAGTCTGTAATTCTGTAGGTTTGTAGTTTGAATCCCCTGCTGGTTGAGTCTGTGCATTGTGTGTCTCCCCCTGCTGGTAGAGGGGGAGTACAGCCCATCAGCCCATGGGAGACTCCACCTGGAAAACACCTCATTTAGAATCAGAATCAGAAAAGATTTTATTGCCAAGTATATTACATACAAGGAATTTAGGAATTTGCCTTAGTGTTTTGTTAAAATAAAATAAAATTGTAAACATATACACATTCAAATATACAGCAATATACATACACTGTGTATATGCACACAGTGTATGTACAGCTTATACACACTGTACATACACTATGTATATACACACAGTGTATGTACAGCTTATACACACTGTACATACACTATGTGTATATATACACAGTGTATGTATACACAGTGTATATATATATATATACAGTGTATGTATACACAGTGTATATATATATATACACAGTGTATGTATACACAGTGTATATATATATATATAATGTACACCGTGTGTATACATTCACCAGTAAAATGCTGAAACATTCCTCAGATGTTGGCGGATGTTGGCATCACACAGTTGCTTTCAATTGTTTTCATTTAACATAATTTAAGTGTCTAATTTGATTTCTAATCTTTTTTATTTTCATCTCTTCAGAGGAGGAGGAGTTTTCTCCTCAGAGCTCTGACTCACCAGTGAATCCTGACTCCGCCTCAAACCTGCCACCCTGCATCACTTCCTGTACACTGTCCTCTATGACTCCGCCCACTGCTCCTGCAACTCCGCCCACTACCTCTGAGACTCCGCCTGCTGTTGCCACACCTTCCGCTACCTCGTTCAGCATCACCGTGGACTCCACCCTCCAACAGGACAGGCCCGTTGTCATGGAGACAGCTGGTGGTGGGCAGGGTGCGTTTGAGAGCATCACACTTGAACTTCCACAGAAACTGCTTCTCTTACAGGAGAGGGAGGCGGGGCCAGAGGAGAAGCGGGCGGGGCCAGGGGTGGTGAGAAGGAGGAGTCATAGAGGAGCTCACAGCCTCCCTCCTCTTCTCTTCCCCCCTTTGCCGACAGGGGGTGGGACTACCCTACTCCAATCAAAACAGCTTGAGAGAAACTCCTCCCCTGGACAGGTGGAGGTGGGACAGGGAGGAGCCAGATCTCTATGGAAGACGGTGTTCTCTGGAAACAGGGAGGAGCCACAAAAGAAGGGGGGCGGGACTTTACCAGCCAATCAGAAGAGAGTTACAGGTGATGATGCAAAAACAAACACATATAGACAGAGTGATGTCACTGTGATGTCATGACTGTACTTCCTGTTTTCAGATGTGAGGGAGGAGTCTGACCTGGACTCGTTGCTGCAGAGGTGTTCACTGAGATCCACCAACAATGTGAGAACCAATCAGAGCCCAGCTACAGCTAACCAGCCAATCAGAGCACAGCTACAGCTAACCAGCCAATCAGAACACAGCAGCACACAGTCAGCCAATCAGAGCCCAGCTACAGCTAGCCAGCCAATAAGAGCCCAGCTACAGCTAGCCAGCCAATCAGAGCCCAGCTACAGCTAGCCAGCCAATCAGAACTAACCTCTGGATTGTGATGTTTTAGCTACAGTTGTTTGACCTCATGTCTGAAATTCAGAGAGTCAAGATAAAAGAAGAGGAGAAGGTACCTGATCCAAGACCTGATCCAAGACCTGGACTGATGTTGCATTGACTATCTCTGTCTTCCATGTCTCTGTCCTCCATGTCCTCTCTCTCTGTCTCTCAGACGCCGTATGTCCCTCATGCTCTGGCTTTCAGACGATCGTACGTCATCAAGGTACAGGTCTGATGTCTTGGGTTCCCCATTGTCCACTCGTCTGTCCTCCTCTTTCTGAGGTAATGTCCTGTTACCTGTTGTTTCAGAGGCGGTCCCCGAAGGACAGAGTCCACGTCCAGGACTCTGATGGACAGTCCTCATGTCCCACAGAGGTGGTGGGCATCCTGGCTCAGCCGAAGGAACCGTCCAGTCTCAGCGTGAAGGAGACCTTCTTCCAGAGGGGACAAGAGGATGAAGACGAAGACCTGGACACCAAGATCACTCGCCGGGTCCAGAGAGCTGCGAGAAGACAGGCCAAACAGGACCAGCTGAAGAGACTCCACAAAGCTCAGGTGGGTTCAGCTGGAGACAGACCATCTTGGTGCAGGACCACATGGATTACCTGTCCAGGTGTAGGTCAGGATACCTGTTCAGGTGTAAGTCAGGTTTAGGCCAGGTTACCTGTCCAGGTGTAGGTCAGGTGTTGGTCAGGTTACCTGTCCAGGTGTAGGTCAGGTGTAGGCCAGGTTACCTGTCCAGGTGTAGGTCAGGATACCTGTTCAGGTGTAAGTCAGGTTTAGGCCAGGTTACCTGTCCAGGTGTAGGTCAGGTGTTGGTCAGGTTACCTGTCCAGGTGTAGGTCAGGTGTAGGCCAGGTTACCTGTCCAGGTGTAGGTCAGGATACCTGTTCAGGTGTAAGTCAGGTTTAGGCCAGGTTACCTGTCCAGGTGTAGGTCAGGTGTTGGTCAGGTTACCTGTCCAGGTGTGGGTCAGGTTAAGGCCAGGTTACCTGTCCAGGTGTAGGTCAGGTGTAGGACAGGTTACCCGTCCAGGTGTAGGTCAGGTTACCCGTCCGGGTGTAGGATAGGTTACCTGTCCAGGTGTGGGTCAGGTGTAGGACGGGTTACCTGTCCAGGTGTGAGTCAGGTTTAGGCCAGGTTACCTGTCCAGGTGTGGGTCAGGTGTAGGCCAGGTTACCTGTCCAGGTGTAGGTAAGGTGTAGGACAGGTTACCTGTCCAGGTGTGATTCAGGTTTAGGCCAGGTTAGCTGTCCAGGTGTGGGTCAGGTGTAGGACAGGTTACCTGTCCAGGTGTAGGTCAGGTTACCCGTCCAGGTGTAGGTCAGGTTACCCGTCCAGGTGTAGGACAGGTGATGTAACGAATGCTGTGTCTGTCCTGGTGTCTCAGATGATTCAGAGGCAGCTGCAGCAGGTGGAAGAGAGGCAGAGGCAGCTGGAAGAAACAGGGGTAATGGTGGAGAAAGCTCTGAGAGGAGAAGCAGGTAAAACAACACACAGGTGAGAACTGAACACAGACTGAAGAACACCTGAACTCACCTGAGCATCTGTTCCTGTCAGATTACTGGGAGGACTCCAGCCTCAGTCCAGACATGGAGCTTCACCTGGGAGGTAGGTTCACCTGGGGTGCTCTCATCCACCATCATCCATGACCTCTACACCTCTTCAGGTGGGTTACCTGTCCAGGTGTAGGACAGGTGGGTTACCTGTCCAGGTTTACCTGTCCACCTCTCACTATTGTCCATGTCCTGTGCAGGACTAGGTAGACTGGAGAACCAGGCTCTGATGCAGCAGTGGTTCCAGCTGGTCCAGCAGAAAAACTCTCTGGTTCGATATGAATCTGAACTCATGATATTGTGAGTATTTGACCTTTGACCCTCTGGTTCTGGTTCTGGTTCTGGGAAGTTTGGACTTGGATCTGGTCTTGTTTCAGTGCTCGGGAGCTGGAGTTGGAGGACAGACAGAGTCGTCTGCAGCAGGAGCTCAGGGAGAGGATGGCGGTGGACGGTAAGAGAGACAGGAACTCATCACCACAGTCTGAGGGTGTTAATACTCACCTGATACTCACCTGATACCACTCACCTGTGCCTCACCTGATACCTTTGCAGATCACCTGAAGGGGGAGGGGCAGCTGGCTGAAGAGCGTCTGATCCTGGAGGAGATGTTGGATGTGGTGGAGCAGAGAGACGCTCTGGTGTCTCTGTTGGAGGAACAGAGGCTCCAGGGACGTCAAGAAGACCTGGACCTGGAGCGGATCCTAGTGTCTGGAGGACTGGGACTGACCTGGACCTGAAACTGGACTGGATCAGATCAGAACCAAACATGGACAGGCTGATGCTGCATTCATGTTCTGTTGGTAGGATTGGAAAGAGCTTCAATGCTAACTAGCGACACAAGCTTTTCTTGTAAAGGTTGCATTTGATTGGCCACCTTCTTCAGTTGAAGTGTGAACCAGAACCAGACTAAGCTAAAAGCTAACATGCTAGCCAGGTAGCAGGTTTGGAGCTGCTTTGCTGTGGATCATCTCGGTTCTTTCGAGTCATACAGACAGAGGTTCTGCTCTGCCCTGGAGACGAAGTTCTTTAAGATCACCAATAAGTGTCGCTAAATTGTCACCTACCAAATTAACTGTGGAGGTACGTGATGAATCTTTTCCTGCTGGTCACCTGTCTGCCTTACCTGATCAATGCCTGCACTAATGGGTCTGACGTCATGTGACTGAATCTGATATGTCTGTAACAAACGAGGAAATTTCAGGTTGGACAAAAGAAAGATTTTAAAAATAATTTGAATTATGAAAATATAATATGTCGTTTTTCATGGAAGAGGTTTTATTTTATTTTTACTTTCACAGAACCTGAAGAAGATGTTTGACGTGTTTGTGTTTCGGGTTGTTTCATCACATCTTTTTAAAACCGCTTCATGTAACCCGTCTTCCTTTTATCTCATTTCTATTGCTGTTTGTTTTGACATTGCTGTGTTTTTGTAATGAACTGTTGAGAGCAAACAAACCATATTATTTCATTAGTTTGTCTCCTCTTCCTCTTCAACATGTTTGTGAAACTCTTGTGTAACAAACGGATGATGATGATGAAACTCTTGGTCCATAAACGGCTGAGTGAAACCAAAAAGAGGAAGGAAGCTGATCTGTTGGAAACAGTTTTTAGATTTCAAACCTTTAAACCTCTGAGAAGCTGCAGCAACAGATTCATAAGAACTGAGAGAACCAACAACTGACCTGGTTCTCAGGATGTTCCTTCAGTTCATTCATTAATAAAATAATTAAGATTTAACTCTAGTCTACGTCTCATTTGTCGTGTGAACACAAGACAGGAAACCGTGTAAATGCAGAACGGAGTTTATTTCTTCTGTGAGCAGCTGGAAAATAGAACGAGTAATAAAGTTCATGATGAAACTGGTTTAACTAGAACCAGCTCTCAGAGTTTATGTCATTATAAAATCATTAGAGACGGAAACAGGAAACAAAAATAAAGAGAACAGTCGAGAAGGAAGCAGATTATTAATACTTCTGTTTACAGGTCGGTTTCCGGTCTGGGTTCCTGGTCTGTCACAGGTCGGTTTCCGGTCTGGGTTCCTGGTCTGTCACAGTTCGGTTCCTGGTCTGGGTTCCCGGTCCGTTACAGGCCGGCGGTGCTTGAGTCCAGCTTCATGTCCTTAGCGACCAGCCCAGCAGTGACCGGGTGCATCTCATGTTTATGAGCCAGAAACACTCTGACGGCTTCATCGTGGTATTTGTCAAAGTTAAAAACCTCCCTGCACAGAAGCAAACAGGAGAAATAAACACACCAAGAACTAAAGTGACAATAATAAGAATAAAGGAACCGAGAGGTCGGTGCAGTTTAGACCTGAAGAGCGGCCGGGTGAACTTCATCCTGCCCTGCTCCGTCGCCATCTTCAGCGCCATGGGAACCGCTTCCTCCCACCTGGACCGGACGCACAGCCTCAGCCACCTGGAGAGAGAACAGCCAATCAGAAGGAAGCTTACTGGAGGAGGGGGCGGGTCCCGGTTAACGAGGCTCACCTGAAGCGGATCTCAGCGTTCATACAGGTGTTGAGATTGTAAACCTCCTGCATCTTCTTGACGTGGGTCAAAGGGAGAGGATCCTGGAGGAGCAAACGAGAACCAACTTAAAGAGGACCAGGATGTTCTAAAGAAGTTCTGGACCAGAGTTCGTCTCTCTGGTTCTCAGACGGGGGTCATCACGTCCTCTGCCCAGCCTCAGGTGATGGTTCTGAGACGGTTCTGTTGAAGGACTGGACTGTTGATGACTTACCTCATGCAGCAGCAGAGACAGGAACTCGATGTGCTGGTGTGAGGACAACTTCTTCAGGTCGGACTCATCGAACTCGTCCAGGTTCTGGTCTTTGGCCTGAACAGGGACGGAGGTTTGAGTCTGAACATGAATCAAACAGGCATGAGGCAGGTGCGGGTCTCACCTTGATCCACTTCTGGCTCAGAGCGATGCAGGCGTCGGCCATCGAGGTGTCGTACCTGAAACACAACAACTGATCAAAACCCAGTGATCAGATCCAGACCAAGACCAGGTCTGACCCGATCCACTCACTGAGGTTTGACAGGAGGCATCCCAGGGGTGAACATCCAGGCGTTCCAGTCCACCTTGTTCAGGACGTCCACCTGAGACACAGAAACTCTTTAGTTCTAGAGCTGTGGTTCTAGTGAACCCTGAAGGTACAGGTGTCCTCACCTTGTCTTTGAAGTAGGTGAACAGGTAGTTCTTCCACTCGTCTGTGGTGACGCTGCCGTAGGCGAACAGCTGGATGTACGACTTCACAAAACCCATGAAAACCTCTGAGAAGACAGACGGGAAAATGAGCTGAGGACCAGGAACCAGGAGCCAGGAGCCAGGAACCAGGTGAGTGAGGGGGTACCTGGGCCTCCCATCTGCTCCTCCAGGTGGTACAACAGAGCGAAGCCCTTCTCGTAGGGCACCGAAGAGAAGGCGTCGTCTGGGTCGACGTCCTGCAGACTGGGGACCAGGTTGGTCAGAGGGTTGGAGGCTCCGAAGACGTTCACCTGAAGGAGGACGACACGGGACAACATCATCTCACCTGGAGCAGGACCAGTGGAACAGGGTTCAGGTTCTAGTGTAGTGCAGCCTTAGCAGAGAAACCAATCAGTTTCCACTTAGACAGGAAGTAAGAGTAACAGGACAGAGGTCTAAGGGAAATGAATGAATGAATTAATGAAGAACTAGAACTAAAACCCTCTGGAGAAAGCTGCTGGTGAATCTCTTAATCCCATAATCTTTTGTACCGAGTTAACCGGGCTGACTTTATTAATTAAGAATAAGTTTAAAAGTGGACTAGTCCATTAGGCGACTTCTCTCCTGTATCATGTGGACGAGTCTCTGATCACACGACCATACCAACATGGCCGCCTCCATGAAGACAGGTGAGGAGTCCAGTGGGTTGTTGGTTCATCAAGTGTGTGGAAATACTTCATACTACTGTGACATGTCAGCCCTGAAATACAACCAAAGTACTGCTGATGCTAACGCTAACGCTAGCAGAGGAATGGTCCAGATCCCCTGGACATCAGTCAGTCAACAACTCCACCAAGAGAGAGGAGAAGGCTGCACATCAGCTATAGTTATCAGAGCTTTAGCTGCACAGAAACTTGCTTGGGTTATGTTTTGGGTTTTAACCTCAAAGTTTCTATTTAAACTCTTTAAACTTATCTCTTTAGTACTATTAGTCTCTGAGAACTGAAGAAGCTCCTCAGATGAAACGTCTCCTCTAAACTCAACATGTCCAGATGCTTTTTAAATGGTTTTTGGAAACTGTCAGAAAAGCCTCCATTACTTCCTCACTGCTTCCTTTGCTACAACCAGTGTTCAGGTCAAGAACATAGATTTAATTTCCAAATATTAGTTGTTCTCACCGAGTCCTGCAGGTCCTTCCAGCCGCCCATGGCTTTGAACTGTCTGAAGGGTTCTCCATTCATAGAGCGGCCGATCATCCTCTCCAGGTAGACCGTGTGACCCTCGTTCAGCCTGGAGGCGTACGAAACAAACACACCGTCTCTTTATTTCTTTATTCATTCAGTTCCTGTTCATAGCTGTGGGTCCAGGTTTTTACCAGAAATGTTCCCACGTCTTGTTGGTCACCAGGTTCCCAGTCCAGCTGTGAGAGATCTCATGAGCGATGACCTGAACGGCACAGAACGTCAACACAGAACGTCAACACGGAACGTCAACACGCATCAACATGTATCAACACGTATCAACACGGAACGTCAACACGCATCAACACGTATCAACACGTATGTAACATGAACATGTGAGAGGACAGTTTTACTTACGTTTGCCAGAGACTTGTCTCCAGCCTGAAAAGAAACACAGGAAACAGCTGATCAACATGAACGATGTCTTCATCGTAATCTTTATCGTATTATTATTATTATTATTATATTAACACGTAGGATTGTTGCACTGCTATCATCTTATTATTATCTTCTTATTTATCGTACTATTAGTATTTACCAGCAGGGTGGGCGTGGCGAAGGTCAGACATGGGTTCTCCATTCCCCCGTAAGGGAACGATGGAGGAAGAACCAGGATGTCATACTGTCCCCAGACGTAAGGTCCAACCAGGTCCTCAGCTGTCTTCAGCATGGTCTCAGTCTGATGGACGGTCACAGAGAGGACAGAGACAGAGTTATGTGTTCCATCGTTCTGGATATTCTCTACGTTCCCACTGAGGTTCTCTTCAGACCAGTTCAGGTTCTGGTTCCTCTCAGCTGATGGGAACTCACCTCAGAGAACTCAAACGCTGCTTTTTCCACAAACTCCTTCTCAGACCAGACTCTGGACCTGGGCCCGATGACCCTGTCAGCCAATCAGAACACAGAACCAGCGTCACCTCAGCCAATCAGAACACAGAACCAGGGTTACCTGGACAGACGTACCTGTGCTCCAGATCTCCCACCACAATGGCGATCAGGTAGGACGGCATGGGCACCTGGGGACAGACAGAGGACAGACCTGAGCTCAAGTGAGGACGACGTCAACAGACAGAAGATGAGGGCGAGGACGAAGAGACGTACCGGCTGTCTGAACCTGTAAATGACACGGCTGCCGTCCTCAGGGTCCACCTCCTGTCCGTCTCTCATCGCACTCATCACTGCTACCAGGTCCTTGGGGACAGACACCTGGACAAGACAGACACACCTGAGAGACAAGGAAACATCTGGACAAGAGAGACACCTGAGGAGACACCTGGACAAGAGAGACACCCGAGAGACGCACATTTATTTGTTACCTGGGCGTAGTAGGTGTGTTTGATGGACGGGCTGTCCTGGCAGGGCACCATGCTCCTGCAGTGGTGAGCCTGCAAGACAAGACACAGGGCGGATTAAACCGGATGGACATGGGGACATTAGGAAATGGGGGACATGGGGACATTTGTTAACCTCTGATGTTGAAATATGTCGAAATGAAAACCACAGATGTTGAAGTGACTGCTGTGTGTTGAACCCTGGGTGTAGACTGGCAGGCTCACCTGACACTGGCTGAACAGGTAGGGCTGTTTCTTCCCGGCCGTCTGCTCAGGTGAGAGCCACTGCAGAGAAGAGGCAGACGGAGACGTCTCGTAGGACACCTCCACGATCACATGCTGCCCTCTGATTGGTCAACACAACACACAGCCGTTAGACCTTATTCTTAGGACTTGTGATGAGGAGGCCGATGGGGAGGGTGGGTTCACCTGGAGACGTCAAAGGGCATTGTGACGTTGAGCGGCGTCCCCTTGAAGCTGTGTTTCGGGCCCAGGCTGAAGGACGCTGGCTGTCCATTGGCTGACACAGACGTCACTGTCAGGTCTCTGGTGTCCAAAGTCTGCAGCAGATAAAAGATGTTAGAGGAAGTCCACCTGAGACAAACCTGACTCCATTCGAATAAACCTCATCATTTACCTGACTCCAAATAACCTGCTGTTATTCACCTCACTTAACATTAACAAACCCGTTATTTTTCCTGCATTCAAGTTTACAACAGCAACAACAAAGTAGCATAAATATCAAGAGCAAAGAGTGTAGGGAAGAAAAAGTTAAATAATGAAATAAAATAGAATAAAAAGATACTGTGGCCTATATATAAAAAAGAACAGTGGACGAAACAGGGGCTTGAATTGCACAGATGGACCAGGTGTAACTGGCTTATAAAGATGTTCAGAGTAAACAGTGAAAGTTGAGGTGTAATAATAATATTGAACAAATTAATAGTGTTCATTGTGGAGCCCAACATCGAAACATCATCATCACCTTCAGAACCAGAACCAGACGAGCACCAGTCTGATCTGGGGTAGTTTAATGAGACAGCTCAGACTTCAAGTCAAAGTTCAGGGTTTAATCGGTGCGTAATTAGCCTTCAAGTCAAAGTACAGGGTCCTAAAGCACAGATAAACCTCCAGGTTTAAAGACTCCGACTTTAACAGAGACACGTGAACTCATCAGAACTCAGAACTGAATCGGAACCAGAACCCAAACTGGTCCTGAGTGAGAACCACCGATACCATACTAGAGAAGAGAACCGGTCCTCCAGAGCCAGACCGGCACCGGTATCATACCAGAGTAGAGAACCGGTCCTGCAGAGCTTCCACCGTCAGCGCCACTTTCCCGGTAATCACGTGTCTCTCGAAGTCCACGCGCAGCCTCAGGTTCAGATGTTTGGTGACGCAGCTGGTGAACGAGCAGAAGGAGCACGGGTCCATGATCGGTTCGGTAGCAACGGAGAACCGGAGAGAGACCAGAGAAACTGAGAGAGACCAGAGAAACTGAGAGAGAGGAGAGACCGGGAGAACCGGAGAGACCAGAGAGAACCGGGAGAACCGGAGAGACCGGAGAGAAACTGAAAGAGACCGGAGAGAACGGAGAGAACGGGAGAACCGGAGAGAGACTGAGCTTTGGTCCAGTGTCAGCCGTTTATGTACCGGAACAGGCTGCTGCCACATCCGGAGCCGTCGTTTCACAATAAGAGGCGACTCGTTTATTTTAAATCCTTTCAAATTAAAGCACCTTTAATGTATTTTAATTTCATATTTTCAAGATAAAATAAAATACAACAAATATTAAAAATGAAATTATAATGAAAATTGACTCTAAAATGACCTATGAATGGATGTTTGAGCCTCAGTACCCCGGGCCTCCAGCAGGGGGCTCCCGGGTCCCGGTTCGTGTGGCCGGGGACCGGAGGATGCGACGCCGAGTGTCTGAGCTTCGCTGCGCTCGTGATGAACCCGTTTGATGGCTCCGGTTCTCCCGGACCCGAGGAGGTGGACGGACGGTTCCCGTGGACGCGCTTCTCCTCGTGGTTGGAGTGCGTGTGCGTGGTCACGTTCGACTTGGAGCTCGGACAAGCCATGGAGGTACGTTAGCTTAGCATGGTTAGCATCGGTTATCAATAGGTTCATTGCACCAAACTCCATTTAAAAAACAGAGAATTCTAGTTGGAGCCTCCAGTTAAAAAACAGCCTCTGGAAATAAATGTTTAACCATCCTCTGTTAAAGAGTGATGGATGGATAGATGGATGGATAGAAGGATGGATGGATGGAGGAATGGATGGAGGGATGGATGGATGGATGGCCAAAAAAAGATTTAAATGAAACGGTCAGAGAGAGGAGAACCTTAAATGTCCAGATTTTTGAATGGACTCTGGTGTAAGTCTGTGTCCTGTGTTTGTTTCCAGCTGGTTTATCCTCAGGACGTGAAACTGACAGAAAAAGAGGTAAAAACCACAAATTAATAATCAGCTGTTCCTCATGTCATCATTCACATTATTGATCAGGACTTTCTCTTCTCAGAAAACAAGCATCTGTTACCTGTCCTTCCCCGACTCCTACTCAGGTAAGACTGTGTGATCAGGTATGAAGTGTGTGATCCTCAGGTCAGAGGTCAGAGGTCATGAACTGTGTGATCCTCAGGTCAGAGGTCAGAGGTCATGAACTGTGTGATCCTCAGGTTGCCTCGGAGACACTCAGTTCAGCTTCAGGTTGCGTGAGTCGGTCGGTAGGAGAGCGTCGAGGTTCAGAGACGACATCTACAACAGAGAAGCTCCGGTAACGCTGCAGGTGAGACGCATCACACACCTGAGTCTGTCTCCAAGTGTGGTCTGTCCCTCTCACCTGTCCTCTGTCCTCAGAGAGAAACGGCGCATTTCTTCGGCTACGTCTACTTCAGACAAGTGAAGGACGTCTCTGTGAAGAGAGGCTACTTTCAGAAGGTCAGTCTTACCTGCCATCACCTGTCCTCTCATGTCCTCACCTTTATTCACCTGTCCCCAATGTGCTCATGTGACGGGGGTCATGTGACGGTGTTACAGTCCCTGGTGCTGGTGTCCAGGTTGCCGTACACTCACCTGTTCCACTCGCTGCTGCAAATCGTGGCCCCCGAGTTCTTCGAGAAGTTGGAGCCGTGTCTTGAAGCAGGTGATGATGTCATGCTTACATCATAACCAGAGACCAATCAGGCGTTTCTTTTACCTGAGTGTGTTTTCTCATCCTCGCAGTGTGTAACGAGATCGACCAATGGCCTTCACCGGTACCTGGACTCACCCTCAATCTGCCTGTGATGGGTGCCATCTTACAGGTGAGCTGATGGGGGCGTGGTCTACAGGTGAGAACTCAACAGGTGTCTGAACTCACCTCAGACTATGTCTGACCTCATCAACGTAGTATTTACACAGGTGAGATGAGACAGGTGAGATGAGACAGGTGAGATGGTGGATCATCAACAATTTTCCAAAAGGTGTGTGTGTATATATGTGTGTGTAGATGTGTAGATGTAGGTGTGTGTGTGTGTGTAGATGTGTAGATGTAGGTGTGTAGATGTAGGTGTGTGTGTGTGTGTAGATGTAGGTGTGTAGATGTAGGTGTGTGTGTGTGTGTAGATGTAGGTGTGTAGATGTAGGTGTGTAGATGTGTGTGTGTAGATGTAGGTGTGTAGATGTGTGTGTGTAGATGTAGGTGTGTAGATGTAGGTGTGTGTAGATGTAGGTGTGTAGATGTAGGTGTGTGTGTGTGTGTGTGTGTGTGTGTGTAGATGTAGGTGTGTGTGTGTGTGTAGATGTAGGTGTGTGTGTGTAGATGTGTGTGTGTAGGTGTGTGTGTGTGTAGATGTAGGCGTGTAGGTGTGTGTGTGTTTGTAGATGTAGGTGTGTAGATGTAGGTGTGTAGATGTGTGTGTGTAGATGTAGGTGTGTAGATGTAGGTGTGTAGATGTAGGTGTGTGTGTGTGTGTGTGTGTAGATGTAGGTGTGTGTGTGTGTGTGTGTGTAGATGTAGGTGTGTGTGTGTAGATGTGTGTGTGTAGATGTGTGTGTAGATGTAGGCGTGTAGGTGTGTGTGTGTTTGTAGGTGTGTGTGTGTTTGTAGATGTAGGTGTGTAGATGTAGGTGTGTAGATGTGTGTGTGTAGATGTAGGTGTGTAGATGTAGGTGTGTGTGTGTGTGTGTGTGTGTAGATGTAGGTGTGTGTGTGTGTGTGTAGATGTAGGTGTGTGTGTGTAGATGTGTGAGTGTAGATGTAGGCGTGTAGATGTAGGCGTGTAGGTGTGTGTGTGTTTGTAGGTGTGTGTGTGTGTGTAGATGTAGGTGTGTAGGTGTGTGTGTGTAGATGTGGTGTGTGTGTGTGTGTGCGTGTAGATGTAGGTGTGTGTGTAGATGTAGGTGTGTGTGTAGATGTAGGTGTGTAGATGTAGGTGTGTGTGTGTAGATGTGTGTGTGTAGATGTAGGCGTGTAGGTGTGTGTGTGTTTGTAGGTGTGTGTGTGTGTGTAGATGTAGGTGTGTAGGTGTGTGTGTGTCGGTGACAGGTGGACTCCAGGTGAACTCCAGTAATTATGTAATTATGTGCAGGTTGCTGGTTATTAGTAGCTTCATAACAAACATATACAGGTTATTGTTATTTATATAAAACTGATCAAACATATAAATTACAGCTGAAATGTTGTGTTAGCGCCACCTGCTGGATTTCTACTGAACAGACGTTGTTCTTTCAGGTGAGGATTCCTTCTAAATCAGACAAACCTGGAGGGAGTCCGGTCCACCAGACAACTAACGAGGTCAGTGTCTCTGTCTGTCTGTCTCTCTGTGTCTCTCTGTCTGTCTCTGTGTCTCTCTGTCTCTCTCTGTGTCTCTCTCTGTCTCTCTGTCTCTCTGTCTGTCTGTCTCTGTCTCTGTGTCTCTGTCTCTCTGTGTCTCTCTGTCTGTCTCTGTCTCTGTCTCTCTGTGTCTCTCTGTGTCTCTGTCTGTGTCTCTCTGTCTCTGTCTCTCTCTGTCTCTCTCTGTGTCTGTCTGTGTCTCTCTGTCTCTGTCTCTCTCTGTCTCTCTGTGTCTCTCTCTGTCTCTTTGTCTCTGTGTCTCTCTGTGTCTCTCTCTGTCTCTTTGTCTCTTTGTGTCCAGGTCAGGTTCTTGGGTTAAAACCTTATGTCTCCTCAGAACCTGCTCCGGGTCCCGACGGTCCTGCCGACCCTCCATGAGCTGGACCTGTTCAGGTTGGTGCTGGTCTCTAGTTGTCCTTCCTGTTTGGTCATGTGACCCTTCAGGTCCGTCTCACCTGTGTCCAGGTGTTTCCAGTCCGTCCTCATCCACCTGCAGATGCTGTGGGAGCTCACGTTGCTCGGGGAACCGGTGGTCGTCATGGCGCCGTCGCCCACCGTCTCATCGGAGACCGTGCT